>NC_087085.1:29342012-29647166 GCF_036172545.1 Culicoides brevitarsis | reverse complement strand
AAAATTTTGATTGAAATTCTTTTATTATAATTATTTTTATAAAATTTTAAAAGTTCACCTTTAAAATAAACTTTAAAATTTAACTTTTAAAATTTTATAAAAATAATTGTAAAATTAGCTTTAAACAAAGAAATAAGTCTTTAATTATACATTTTCAAAAAATTTAAGGTAAAGAAAAAAATAATTACTTTTTTATGAATTTTATTATTATTTTATTTTATTAGACTTTAAATTTTAAACTTTCATTAAGGCCGTTTCAAATTTTTTTCCATGTTTTTGTCCCATAATATTTTTCAAAAAAAAAAAAGTTTTGAAATACTATTTCATACAAAATGACCAAATTTTAACAATTTTTGGCCATTAATCAATATTTTAGTTGATTTTATGGTATCTACATTGAGATTTTATAATTTTAAATTTATCTCAAAGCATTTCAAGTTAAAGATTTAACAAAAAAAAATTTCATTATAAAAATAACAAAAAATAGCAAAAAATTTTTAAAAATATTTTTTTTGAAAATATTTTAAAGGAGAAAATTTATGTTAAATTTCGTTTTTTAATACAAAAATTTTTGAATTTAATTGAATTGAAAATATTTTAAAAAATTTTTGAAAATTTTCTTAAAAAACTACCAAAAATGGTTAATTTTGATGAAATTTTTTACTTTTTTTATTTTGTTCCATTTTGACTTTTGAAAAATTTGAAGCGACTTAAATTTCTTTCAAAAAAAAAAAAATTTTTTACAAAAAACACGAAATTTACCCTAAAATTTTAATTTAAAACATTTTGATTTTCTGTAATACAATTTTACAAAAAAAATAAGAAAAAATAGAAGAAAAACTTCATTCAAAAATTTCAATTTGGATTGAAAACACTTTCCTTATTGATCAATTCTCCTTTTCTTTGTCACCCATCGTTTTAAAATAAATTTTAAATGAAAACGAAACTATTTCTGACCCATTATTTATGGACTTGTGTTCTTCTTTTTTCCACATAAGATATGTTAATTTATGGAAACATTTGCTATTGAAAGGAAAGAAAAGAGAAAACTTGCAAAATATCAAGAAAACCTCTTCTAGACCCTTCGTCGCTGAATTCATTTTCTTTTTTTTTCATTTTATTTCTTGCGATGACGCCATCGCTTCACCCAATCTCCAATATCTTTTTTGTGTATCATTTATGACACCACCATGTGTCGTACGCCCGCCACTCGCTCGTAAAGAGGGTCGTTTATTGATTGCCACTGTTTATTTACGGTTTTCCATTTCAATGTCGGAACCTTTTTTTTCATTGCCGCTTTCATGCCATTTGTCTGATGATAAGACAGAATAAAAAAAAAGTTTTATTTCTCGCAACATGCTTTCTCACTCAGTCCGTGGCACTCGTCGGGGTTTGTTTGAATAAATAATAATACCATTATTATTATGATTGACACACAATGTCAAAGTTGCAACAGTTGTTTCGTTTGTTATTTCTTGTCCCTTCGCTTCTGTAATTTTTTTTTCGTAGATAATTGGTTCATTTTATTTTATTGTCATGCTTTATCTCGCAAATTGCAGTGCAGCCGGAGAAAATGCTCCGCATTACCATTAATTGTCATTATATTATAATTCCGCTTGTGTTTTGCTATTTTTAGTATATTTTTATCTAAACAACACTTACCGAGCATTCTGATGATTGCCTTTCTAGATTGTGTTGATTTTGTGTCGCCTTTCGTCGGTTGAACTTTTCCAAGTGCTGAAAAAATGAGAAAATTTTTTTTTAAAAAAAATGAACAAGGACGCAACATTGAATTGAATGTTTCTGTAAAAAATAATGTTTCTCGAAAAAAAAGTAATATTAATTTATTTATTTGTTTTAATATTGAAAAAAAATTTCATTTTTTTGTAAAAAAAAAATATTTAAACGAAAAAAAATATTTTTTAATTTTTTCAAAATGCTTTTTTAATTTTTTTTATTTAAATATATTTTATTAAATTAAATTAATTTTTTTTTCATTTATAAATTGGCTACAAATCAGAACCACTTTAAAAAAAATTGTATTATTTTTTTAATTAAAAATATATAATTACAAAAATAAATATTAAAAAAAACATTTTTTTAAATATTTTTTATTAATTATTAATTAATTTATTAATTTTTGTTTAGCGTTTTTTCGTTATTTTATTTTTTTGTCATTCCAGTGACACAAAGTCGTTGAAGGAAATTTTAATTGATTGAAATTTTAGTTGATTTATTTTAAATAATATTACAAAATATTTGGATATTTTACAAAAAAAAATTATTTTAGAATGAATTATTTGAAATATTTTTAAATAATTGTGACCCTAAATTATTTAGACTTTGAAAAAACAATTTTGGAAAAATTTAAAATCTCGCTTATATTTTAGTTTTCGAGACATAATTTTTTTACACAGCTGATATGATTGACTTTTTGCTTCATTTCACACGATTTTTCTTATCGCACAACACTTATTCACATTTTATTTACATTTCATTTCTCTCCGTTTATTTGTTTGTTTCTTTTCACAGAAAAAAATATAAAATTATGTATGTGAGAAAAATATTTGTTATGATTATCACTATCATCATCATCATCATCATGAAGAACAAAAACAAGCGAGATGAGTGGCATGAGAGCACATCATTATTGTTATCAACGTCATTTTTGTATAAATAAATTGTATAAAAAAAAATTTCTACTTACAAGTAGCTTTCTTTGAACGCGAACGAATACGGAGACCCATCATGAGGTACAGCACGACCATAACAATCATTGGAATGGCGAAAAAGATGCATGTTGACACCTCCCATAAGTAACCAGGATTCTGGAACAAGCCACAAAACGCCGACTCGTATATTGTGGTGTTGTCTGAAAATGAAAGTTGAGTAAAAAATATGTTATTTTTAAGAAATTGTGTGATATATGAAAAAGTTGTTTGGGTTCTTTCCTTATTGAAGTTTTTTTTTTTAATTATAAAATTTATTTATTTTTTTATTATTATAAAAAAAAAATATAAATATAAATATAAATTTGGTTCTTTCCTTATATATAAATATAAATATAAATATATATAAATATAAATATAAATATAAATATAAATATAAATATAAATATAAATATAAATATAAATATAAATATAAATATAAAATATAAATATAAATATAAATATAAATATAAATATAAATATAAATATAAATATAAATATAAATATAAATATAAATATAAATATAAATATAAATATAAATATAAATATAAATATAAATATAAATATAAATATAAATATAAATATAAATATAAATATAAATATAAATATAAATATAAATATAAATATAAATATAAATATAAATATAAATATAAATATAAATATAAATATAAATATAAATATAAATATAAATATAAATATAAATATAAATATAAATATAAATATAAATATAAATATAAATATAAATATAAATATAAATATAAATATAAATATAAATATAAATATAAATATAAATATAAATATAAATATAAATATAAATATAAATATAAATATAAATATAAATATAAATATAAATATAAATATAAATATAAATATAAATATAAATATAAATATAAATATAAATATAAATATAAATATAAATATAAATATAAATATAAATATAAATATAAATATAAATATAAATATAAATATAAATATAAATATAAATATAAATATAAATATAAATATAAATATAAATATAAATATAAATATAAATATAAATATAAATATAAATATAAATATAAATATAAATATAAATATAAATATAAATATAAATATAAATATAAATATAAATATAAATATAAATATAAATATAAATATAAATATAAATATAAATATAAATATAAATATAAATATAAATATAAATATAAATATAAATATAAATATAAATATAAATATAAATATAAATATAAATATAAATATAAATATAAATATAAATATAAATATAAATATAAATATAAATATAAATATAAATATAAATATAAATATAAATATAAATATAAATATAAATATAAATATAAATATAAATAAATATAAATATAAATATAAATATAAATATAAATATAAATATAAATATAAATATAAATATAAATATAAATATAAATATAAATATAAATATAAATATAAATATAAATATAAATATAAATATAAATATAAATATAAATATAAATATAAATATAAATATAAATATAAATATAAATATAAATATAAATATAAATATAAATATAAATATAAATATAAATATAAATATAAATATAAATATAAATATAAATATAAATATAAATATAAATATAAATATAAATATAAATATAAATATAAATATAAATATAAATATAAATATAAATATAAATAATAATATAAATAAAATATAAAAATTTAAAAAATTGTTCTAGTTAGATGAACGACACAAAACTGATTTATTTGATAAAAATAAACAACAAAAAAAATAAACAAAAAACAGAAGCACAAAAGGCCAGACAATGTTTCAATGACTGTGGTTATGTTGTACCATAAAAACAAGTAGTTAAAACTTTCATACGAATGATGATTGTTATGGTTGTAAAACTGGGTTGTATTATCATTACTGTTATGAATATTTAGTATGTTAGCAGTTCCTTGTATGATGATGGCATTTGTTTATTTGGTGAAGTTTTTAATGGAATTTCATATCATTTAATTTTGATGAGCTTTAGCTTTATCCGGGGTCAATTCAAATCAATGAGGGTCGGGTATTTTGTTAAAATTACTAAAAACAAGGACTGAGAAATTATTCCATAATTTTGTTAGTTTAAGATAATATCATATGTTTATAGAAAAAGACCTTGTTTACAAGAGATTCAAATTTTTAAAAAAAATTAAGTTTATTTTCGAAGAAATAATTATTTTTTGTTTGGTTTTCAATTAAAAAAACTTTTTTTTTTCAATTATTAAAGACTTTTCTTAAATTTCTTATTATTTAAGAAAAAAAAAATAAAAATTAAAAAAAAGAAATTTTTATTCTAAAAAAAAACTTAAAACAGAAAAAAAATCATTAAATCTATTTAACGCGATCAAAAAAATTAAAAACAGAAAAATATTTAATTTAAATTAAATTAATAATTTTTTTTTTGTAATTTTATAATCATACAAAAAAAAAATAAAATTATAAATCGATAGTGAAAATTTTCTTCAATAAATAAAGAAATATTAAACATTTAAAGTTTATATTATTCTTGTAATGTAAAACTTTAGATTCCAATCAAATCGAAGAAAAAAAGATTTAATAAAGAAAAAATAGCTGCAAGGAAATTGCATCCACTTGAATACCCATCCACGAGGCAAGTCCTGATTGAATATATCCATTTACAATAATAATAATATTTTTACAGCAACTTTCGATGTCATGCCATGTCATAAAGCATAAAATTTTAATATGCAACACGAGAAACCCAGCATCTGTCACTTGCAGAAAATTAAAAAAAAAATGTTAATTAACTCACCTGGTGGGTACGTCAAGTAGTCAATGTCTGAATAAATTCCAAAAGGCACTGCACTGATGAAGCTCATGGTCCACAGTATGGCAATGATTCGCATTGCGCGTCGCAATCCGCTCATGCGATACGAGTGCAATGGATGACAAATTGCCAGAAATCTTTCCATGGAGAAAGCCACAATAGTCAACACCGAAACGTACGTAGATCTGCGAATCCAGAAAAGCAAAATGACATATTTTTGCCGTAAATATTAATGTTAGTTACTTACGCTTCTGATATCCAAGCCCGTATTTTGCAAAAAGGTAATCCTAAATTGTATGGATATTGATGCCAGTACAGGCTTATTTCGTATGGAAGACCTGTGCGGGCAAAAATAATAATTTTCATTACTTTTTTGTGTTTTCGCAATGCATAAATTCAGGAGGTATGAAATAATGATCGCGTATATGCGGACATCATCACATCTAACCATCTAATGAAAAATCCATGTTTTGCAACTCAAAATATATGCAAGATATGAAAATGAGGTAAAAAATATAAAAAAGATTGTGCATTGGGGCAAAATTTTAAAATATGATTTTTTCGGGATTTTTGAATGTGAATTGAGGCAAACTTAAGATTGTGCATAGGGTTGAAGCTTAAAAATGTGCATTAGGACAAAATCTTAGAATATGCATTGGGCTAAAATTTTTGAATATGCATTGGGACAAATTTTTAGGATGTGTATTGGTTCAAGGTCTTAAAATGTGCATTGGGGCATTGTTAACTAATCCCAATGCACATTCTTAAACTCATGGCCCAATGCGTCTTCTAAGATTTGGTCCCAATGCACATTATTAAAATTGCCCTATTGTATATTCTAAGATGTTGACCTAATTTTTGTCCCAATGCATATTCTGAAATTTTGTCCCAATGCAGAATCTAAGATTTTTTTTTTGTTAATTAGTACCTAATCTAGGTTATTTTTTACATGACTCGCGGATATTATAGCTTTTTAGACATGAAATTTGTACAATACACTCTAAACAAGTAAACATTAATTTTAAATTTATAAGCGGCAAACGCACATGTGACTGCTAGTGGCACCGAAAATTTTGTTTTGCTGTAATTATATTGTCCCAAAATTTATTTTCGCTCATACAATAAAGATGCCTGCAATAAAGAGAATAATGATGGCTTAAAATGTGTGCCAGTCCTGCTAATTTCCCTTTGGATGTTATGCAGAGCATATTTTTCAGGATTGAAATCAAACACATTTTATGAGGAACTTTTGGACAAACATAAAGGACAACATTTTAATTACACAACTTTTTCTTTTGTTGACTTTTTCAACTGGAGTTAGACAGAGCAAGAGAGATACAGTAACATGAAATTATAATTATTATTGCCGTTTTTGTTGGAAAGTAAATATGGGCCATCTGCTTGTTATGACCGGGAGAGGGAGTTTAATCACGGTAAGTCCGAGAGTTTTGATTATTATTTAGATGAAATTTTTTCTTTTAAGGTTTTAGATTAAAGAAATCTTATTATGAATCTTTGAGGAGAAGAAAATTATTAAAATTTTGAAGAAAATATTATTTTTATCTTATTTAGTTGTTTAAAATACTAATAATGTTCTATAAGTTTTTTTTAATAATTTTTGAAAATTTTTCGGATAATTTTATAAAATTTTTTGAATAATTTTTAAACAAAAATTAAATCGTAGTTTTCAATTCCAATTTAAAAAAAATTAAAAAATAAAATTAAAAATAATAGAAAAAAATTAAAATTTAAGAAACTAAATAAATGAATTTAAAAATTAACATTAAACTAAAATAAATTAAAATAGAAATTAATTAAAAAAATAATAATAATTAAAAAAAAATAATAATTAATTAAATTAAAAAATAATTAAATTATAATCATAAAAAAATAATTATTAAAAAAAAAATAAAATAAATAAAAAAAATAAATAATAAAAAATAAAATTAAAAATTAAATAAATAAATAAATTTAAAATTTTAAAATAAATTTAAAAATAAATAATTTTTTTTAATTAATAAAAATTAAAAATCACTAAAATATTTTTAAAAAAATTAATCTAATTATTTGTTTATTTATTTTTTTATTTAATAATAATTTTATTTAAAACTTATTTTTTCCACAACTCTGAGATTTTAAAACTTCCTGTAAACAAAAATCCCTAAATTTAAATAAATTTTATCTTAGTTACAGATAGAAAATTTATTTTTCAGTTACAGAGGAAAGAGATATGTTTGTATTTTTAATAATATAAAATTGAACAAAGTTTATTCTCGTTTTTATTTTTGTTTTTGAAAAGAACAAACATTTGTAAATAAATAACACAAGACAGAGATAGAAAACATTCCTTATCGTTCCTTATTATTCTTTAATTCGTGCACATCTCAAAATATTTTCCGCACTTGGGAAATGATAAAATTACAAAATACAAACTTTTATTTCTATTTTCAATGTTGTTTAGTAAATAAAGAGAGTAACATGCTGAAAAAAAGTTTTATTCTACCGGAAACGAAAAATTATGACAGTAAAATTTTTGAAAATTAGCAGTTTGGTGGGCGATATTTAAGCCTTTAAAGTTTTGCCACAATTAAACTAATTGACATAAAATTTAATGGCGCAAAAGTTTTGCTCATGACTTTTGACCTTTTCTGAAATATCATGAACGCGTTATGATGTAACCTCATGAGGAACAAAAAACAGGAAAAATGGACAAGTTAACGTAATTTTCTTAACTTGGCAAAATAAGACGCCCACTCGTTCACGTAAATAAATATTTTCGTTTAAAGTTCAATTTTTCATGGGGAAATTATTATTATATTCACACAAATCAAACTTTCACAAAGCAAATATATTTCACGAAGACAAATTGAATGATTTTTCATTCAATAGAAATGCTAATTTTGATAAATTAAATTGATTTGAATTATTTTTGTGTGGGGGTTTTTGCTATCAGAATTTATCAATGAAAATAAATAAAATTCAATTAATCAAGATATTAAATGATTGTAAAGATGTTTTTTTTAGAATTTATTTTCCCGTCACAAAAAATAATTATTTTTTATTTTTTTTATATTGGAAATGAATGATGTCTTTTTATGATTGTTTACGATAAATATCGTGATAATAAATATTTATTTCAGATAATATTTCTAACGAAAGTTTTGACCCAGTTCTGATTTTATTTATTTGTTATGGATAAAAATCGAACAAAACAATAAAAGAAAATACAAACAAATTTTTTTTTTGTAAAATCTGATATTTTGATAATTTTTTAGTTATAATTTAATAAAAAAAAATTAAAATGTTTTCAGATAAGAATGAAAATTTTGATATATATTTTTGTTTTGCAGTAACGGTTCAGATTTTTTTTGTACTTTTAAATATAAAAGGGCTAAAATTATTTTTTTTTTTAATTTTTGATAAATTTTTAAATTTATTTTAATTAAGTATTTGAGTTTTTTTTAATAATTTTTTGCATAGATTAGTAGATTTTGAATTAATAAATTTATTAATTTTATTTTATTTCTTAATTCAATAATTATAGAAAATTAAATTGAATAAAGTTTGAACCAATTTTTAATTATTTTTGTATTATTTTAATTCTAATTATTTTTTTTTATTTAAGATTATTTTATTTTTTATTTATCAAAAATACATTTTTTTAAATTTTTTTTAAAGAGTAATTTCTAATTAATAATAATTTTTTAAATCTAAAATCTTAAATTAAATAATAAATAATTAAAAAATTAATTAATAAATACAATTAAAATTAAACTAAATTTGAGATCAAAAGATTTTTTTTAATTTTTAAAAAAATTGTAAAAATAAAAAAATAAGGCAAACATAAAAAATGTGTTAATTATTTTTTTTAGCCATCAATGGGTTTTTACCATAATATTAACATTCATATATAAATAATTTTTTCTCATCGTATTTTTTTTGTGATAAACAAAAAATTGGCATCTCAAGTAGGATCAACTCTAATCTCTTCACACGTCACTTTCATTCAATATTTCCTCATCACACCAAAAAAAGAAACGAGTTCTATTCAATTAATGATTTTCATCTCCCTTAATTCCTTGATTATTTGCCTATCTCTTCGTTTATTCGGCATTCTGAATGTGTCACGTTTCATATGTACTTCCATTCACTAATCAGTTTCAATTTATCCACTCTTTTTTTCGACGTAAACAAAAACAAAAATAATTGGTCTCCCCGTACTTTTGACTTGATCGACTCCGATAAACATCAAATGAATGACATCTGAAGTGAGATTTGAAACATTTTTCATCGCACAACATTTTTTTTCCTCGTTCCACTTGAAACGTTCCAAAACATTTACATCAAAATTGATTACTTTCCCAATCACTCCGAGCCCACATTCAGCAGCAACGTCAGCATCAGATGCCAGTCGCTTTGAGTGTGGAAAAGTGTGCAATTGACATTTCATACGTTCGGTTGTCGTCGGTGTTGGAGTGAATGACATGCAAACCTGTTGTGGCAAATAACCGGAGAAATTGATGTTGTTTTGAGGCAATTTGCCACGTTTTCACACGAGTGAAAGACAAATTAGGCTACTGAATAACAGATGGTTGGAAATGGTTCATGAAGTGCTTTTGTTTCGGTTCGATGGAGATTTGAAAAATATTCAAGTGCACTTTTCAATGGATTTGTAAAATTTATTAGTTGGAAAACATTCCGCAGAATGGCCTTGACATAACGGATTTTTATTAAAAAATCAACCGAAAAACATCTGTTTTTATTGCCTATCCAACCGCAATTCTAACATTTCCCTTGACAAGTGACATCTGATTCCACACATTTGAATTCCATTCGAAAGACATAGAAAAATTACAATCACAAAGGTTACATTTTTTCCCTTGACAAGTTGTGAGAGATTAAAAATATATTGAAGTAAAAATTTGTTCGTTGTTTCTGTTCAAAAGCATTATTAAAATTGATTTTTTAAATTTGTATTTAAACAAGTTTAAAAATTTTAAATATGCACTGGGATGAAAAATTTAAAATGTAGATTGGGTCTGAGATTATTAAGAATGCAATGGGTTCCAATACAAATTCAATTTTCAAAAAATTTCTAAATATTTTTCTGTATCAAAAATCCAAAATGTGCATTGGGTCAAAATTTGAAAAATTTTATTGGTATGAAAAATTTCAAATTATGCAATGGGCTTAAAAATTTTGGTATTAAATTTAGATTAAATTTTATACCCACTTTATCCTCTGGAGTGAAAAATGTACACTGGGTTAAAAAAATAAAAATATTTAATGGGTCAAATATATTTGAAATTTTACTCGGACAAAAACCTAAAAAGTTTATTAGGTAAAAAATTTAGAAAATGTTCCTAAGCAAATATTTAAGAGATACCTTAAAATTTAATAATGTGCAATGGGATGAAAAATTCAAAATATAGATTGGGTCTGAATTTAAATTGAAAAATTTCTAAATATTTTGCTCCAAAATGTGCATTGGGTCAAAATTAAAAGAAAAATACAGTGGTATGAAAAATGTCAAATTATGCATTAGGCTGAAAATATTATACCCAATTTGTTTTATGGGGTGAAAATTCAGCATAATTTTTAATGAAAATTTTAAAATGTGCACTAGGGTAAAAATTCAAAATATTTAATGGGTCAAATATATTTGAAATTTCACTCGGACAAAAACCTAAAATGTTTATTGGGTAAAAATTTTTAAAAAATGCCCTAGAGCTGAAATTTAAAACATAACTTGAAATTTAATAATGTGCACTGGGCTAATAATTAAATATGTGCATTCGGTAAAAATTTCATTATGTTCACTGGGATGATAATCTAAAGTATAGATTAATTGAAATTAGAAAAGAGCCACTGGGAGTAAAATCCAAAATGTTTATTGGTTAAAAATTACAAAATGTGGCTTAGGAAGAAAATTTAAATGTTAACTTGGACAAAAATCAAATAAAAAATCAAAATTATCGTTTGTTCAGATGATAAATTTTAATCCCGGATGGACAAAAAATTAAAAAGGAACGATTTTTCGTCAAAATATTTTTTAAAATATTACTTCCCACAAAACATATGTAGCTTGAATGTTACTTTTGATATTAATACGAGACGATGTAACATCCTTGAAATACTTTTTTCCATAAAGTCCGACATATTTTCTACCTTGTAATCTAAAAAGGATTGCTTTTGATGGATCTAATAAAAAAAGCAAATAAAAAAATAATTATTTTTATCAATCTTTTGGATTACCCACTTTATTTTTATTCGCGCTTTCTGTTTGCCTACCTCGATTGATTATTTACCTTTAATTTTTTTCCTTGAAATACACAAAAAAAAAAATGATCTATCAAAACATTCAATTCACTGTGCCGTCCATTCATTTCAATTATTCGGACCCAAGAGGCTTCCAATATTTACTTTTTTTTGTAATTTTGTCTAAGTAAAGCCGAGTAAAAATCATCAGGATTTTATCTTTCATCGTGTTTATTTGTATCCTAATTTTCCGCCTCTCTGAACACTCAATGAGGGATTAAAGAGGTTTTTTTTGATGGAATTTTAACTCTTTTTACCTCAAGAGTGCTTTTGATAATTGGGTTAATCAGTAATTGGCATCAAATGTTCTAAAAAAATGTTTACTAGACAAATTTTCATCCCTTTTTTATCAGCTTGAACTCAAATTACGGTACAGAAAAATATAAGGAAACGTATGATATTGTTCCCATGGGAGCTTTAGATAACAAGAATCAAACAAGAAAATGAATCAATTATGAAAGGAAACGTAGCTTGAAAGAATTTTTGTTTTTTATGGCAAAAGTTGGTATCAAAGTGCGTTTGATGATTAATTTTGATGTGTTTTTATCACTCACGTCGTAATAAATTGCTAGATAAAAGAAAAATGGCAAAAGTTTCAAAAAGAATGTGACCTCGTTTCTTTGTAGCAAAAATTAAAGAAAAATAGAACGGAAGAAAATTTCTGCATAAAAAGAGTTTTGTTTGACGCGATAAAAATTAAAGATGAAAAAAACTGAGAACGTGACATAAATAATAAAATTGAACATATTCGCTTAAAAAATTAAATTAAAATTTGTTAGGGAATCATTTTTCATATTTTTTCCCCAATGAGTCGAGACGTGTATAGTTTGTGTTTAAAAATAAAAAAAATATTTTTTAGGTTTTTATTCTGTTTTGTGTTAAAAATAATTGAAAAATTATTATTTGTGCGAAAAAAAAAATTTAATTGTGTAACATTTTCATTCTACTTTTAGTCATGAATTTAAATTAAATTTGAGTTTTTAGAGTAGTTTAAGGATATTTTTGTCATGAGAAGAGGGAACTGATGAGAAGTTAAATAAATGAAATAATTATCATTTAATATAATTTTAAAAATCGAATTTTTAATTTGATGCATGTGAATTCTTTAATTTAAAAAATTCGTTAAGAGCTAAAATAATTTTTTTCATGACGTTTCAAAAAAAAAATGTCAAAAAATTTAAAAAAAAAAATTAATAATTTTATGAAAAATATTTTTAGAGAAGAAAATTTATGATAAATATGATTTAAAACAAAAATTAAAATAAAATTTTTTTTTAAAAACAAATTTAAATTATTAAAATTAAAAAAAAAATCATAAAATATTTTAAAAAAAAAGTAAAATAAAATGATAATTTAAGATCAAAATAAATCATATAATAAATAACAAAAAAATAAAATAAAATAAAAAAAAAATAAAATAAAATTAAATTAAAAAAAAATAATAAATTAAAAAAATAAATTTTAAATTTAATTAAATCATTTAAAGTATATTAATTTAATTTTTAAATTTAAAAAAATATTTTTGTAATTTTTATTGCTTTAAAAATACTTTAATTTTAATTTTTTTTGACATAAATTCAAATCTGAAAATTTTTTTATAAAATTTTTTTTTAATTTAAATGAAACAGAAAAGCTAATTTTTCACAATATTTTAAATATTCAATAAAAAACTTATTTTCCAATTTTTTTATTTTTTAAACCAATTAATTCGTAAAAAAATCGTACTTTACCCTCAAAAGTAATTATTTATGAAAAACTTTCCATTAAAAGAAAACATTTGAAAAAAAAACTTCAATCTAAATTTAGTCTAAAATAACAACCACTGAAAGCACGTTTCAAATCGAGTTCATTGTATTTTAGATTTATCCACTCGACTTTTATTCAACAAGTTGGACTGTTTCACATTCATTGCAAGAGCAAAAAATTTATGACTATTATAACATGAATAAATGATGAATAAACAAACAAAAAACAGTATCATTTCAGCTTTTCAATTTTCTTCTTCTTCTTCTCCATCCAAAACCATTTTGGCTCGCCCTGTTTGAACTTGTCTGTTTATAAACCATTTATGAGGTTTTATGACTTTTCTCGTTCAAAAATCGTTTTCTTGTCTGTAGCTGAATTGCAGTTTAAGGAATCTTCATACAAGTGGATTTTATTGTCAATTGCCCAGTTTTGCCAACATTTAGTTGAAAGCATAACATTCGAAACTGCAGATTATCTGGTTATTGCCTCAAAATTTCTTCCCAACCATAAGAAGATGATAGTTGAGGAATATTTATGTGAAACATCAATTTCAACGTTAAAGTGCTCTTGTCTCGCATTTTATTAAGAAGATTTCTCATGAAATTGAAATGTTTGCAAATAAATCGTTTTTTTTTTGTTTTTGGAGTAAATAATTGAAATCGAGATTCGTGGAACATCCCATTTGCCACACGTGAGCTGAATTTCAACAAATATATTATTTTTCACGAAAATTGTTGACTTTGTCGATGAATAATATGCAAATTGTTTTATTAGGCGTCGGCATGATATGAAAATTACACATCAATAACACACGACAAACATAACAATAAAATTCCGATGTAAATAAATAATTTAAATAATGATTATCCGCAATGTTGTTTTGTGTGATGTAAACATGACGACAGCGATTATGATGGCGACAAATTTGACGTGGGTGGCATAAAAATGATGTCAAATGGATTATTCGAATTATTAGGTCAGCTTATTAAATGATAATTACGGAAATGAAATTACAGGTGTCATTGTTCTTTATTTATTTTTCAATTTTTTTTTTTAATAATTTATTAAAAAATAATTTATTTTAGAAAAAAAATTAAAAATTAAATTAAAGATTAAAAATTAAAAAATTAATTAAATAATATTTATTATTTTATATTTTTAAACTTATTCATATTTCTTAAAATATTTAATTATTTAATTTAATAAAATTTATTTCTCATTAAAAAAAATTAAGTTGATTGGAAAACAAAATTTTAATTGAAAATAAAAAATTTAATTAAAGAATATTTGTAAAAAAAATTAAATCATTTTAATTAATTTTGTTGATTAAATTTAATTAATTACTTATTTAATTTAATTAATCAAACTTTTAATAAATAAATTTTTTATTACATTTAAAATAAATAAAATTATTGAATTAAATTTTATTTTAATATATTTTTATACATTGTTCATTCAAATAATTTGAATAAAAATCATCTCATAATGCTTATTTTCTTATCTAATCTTGATATTCATAACAACATGAAAAAACTCACGTAAAAATATTTATTTTAATACAGAAGGAAAACATGATAACTAATGGAGAAGTCTGTTTCTTTACTTTTAAAGGCATTTAAATAAATAACTTGACAAAAATATTTCTTTCAAAAATTTTGAGTGTTTGTTATATTTTTAATATAATTTTGAGGAATAAATGCTTCGTAAAGAGAAATACAGAAATATTTCTATCATTCACAAACAAAAAGTATTAACTTTGGAATAGGTAAAATATTTATACTTGTCTGAGTATTTAAATATTTTTTTTTATTATTTTGTTATCCGATTTTATATTTTTTCATAGAAAAAAAATATTAAAGTTTATTTTGAAATGATATTCATAAAAAAATTAAAAACAAAATAAATTTATTTTTATTTTTCTTATTTATTTTTAAATTAATTTTATTTATTTTTATTAATTTTATTTTAATTTTAATTATTTATTTTTTAATAATTTTTTTATTTTCTAATTTTATTATTTTAAATTATTCAATTTTTATTAATTTTATTAAGTAAATTTAATATCATAATTAATTTTTATTTATTTATTATTTTTTTAATAAAAATCTTATCTTATCTAATTTATTAACTAAATTAATAAATTAACAAATAAATTTATATATAAATAATTTATATTTATTCAAATATAAAAAATAAAAATAAATTTTATTTATTTAAATTTTATTTTTTTTTAATTTATTTCTTAATTTTTATTCATTTATTAAGTCAAGCTCATTTTCCTTGAATACACTGATTTTCTCTTTATGAAAAAAAAAATAATAAAAATACTAAATTACACACAATCAGTACCTTTTCATTCACCATAATAAAAATTTTTTACACAGCTAAATAAATTATCCGCATAAAAAATCACAAATGGAGACGACTTGTATTTTTTAATAACTCAAAAAAATCTAGGTAAATGTTCTTTTTGCCTTGTAACATCTTCATTAACCTCCTATTTTGACATGCCATTAGCCTTCCGTTTATTGAAACAAATGAACATGGTGAAAAATGAGGTCTCGTAATTTTTTTTTCGCTACAATCATCGTTTTTTATCTTCAAAATTTTTTTTCTTTTAGTCTCTTGGACGTGTCTTGGGATGAGATTCGCTTGAACATCACATGTGAAGTTAGATAAATTACCCATTATTTTTCATCTTTTTTTTTATCGTGAGTTGGCCGGGGAAAAACCCACCTCGGGTACAATATTTACATATGTGCGAGATACTTTTTTGTGTCAACTCAACAAGAATATTAAAGCAATTTTATTTTTTTTGTTTGTTTAAACAAGAAAATTTCCACTTTTTTCGTGAGTGTCTCAGTTGTAACCGGAATGTATAAAAAATAATAATCACGACGACGCATGACGCAAAAAAAACGTTGACATCAGCTACTTTTAACAGGAAGAGAAATAACACTTTTTGACTCTGGATGCCGCGGGCGAAACAAAGCACGAACGAGACAAAAAACAAACACACAACGTAATTAGTGATGTAGACACAAATTTGATTATTATCCAAGCGAGACAGTTCCAGCAACTTTTTCAAGGAAACTACGTGATGATACTTGTAGAATCAGTAAATCACGAGAAAAAAAAACAACTTTTGCTCTCCTAGTACAATATGTCGTAATTTTAATACAGTTGAAAAGTTTTTTCTGCTTTTTTAGCGTGCTTTAATGCATTTTAAAAGGAAGGAAATAGAATTTTGCGATGATTCTCTGTTTTCTCTGTTTTTCAGTTCGGAAGTAAAATATTAGTTTTTTTTTAAATAAAATTTAAAAATTCGGTATCGAATCAAATTTTTAATGATTTTTAAAATTGAATTTTACAAAAATATTTGAAATTTTTTTTTTTCAAAATCAAGAATTTTAAAAAAAATTTTTAATCCAAAATTTTTTTTCATAGCTTTGAAATTATATTTTTAAAAATTTCGTAAAATTAAATTTTACAAATAAATATGATTTTTTTTTAAATTTAGAATTCCAAAAATTTTTTTAAATCTAAAAATCAAATTAATTTCTAAAATAATAGTTCAATAAAATATAAAAAAATAAAATATTAACTTATGATGAACATTTTTTGACCCGCAAACTTTTCTTGAGGTGCAAAATTTTCAAAATATACATTTTTATAAATACGAAAAATGACAACTGGGCTAAAATTTAAAATGTTCAATGGGAAAGTTTTTGAAAATGTGCATTGGGAATTGTTTTTTAAAATTTAAAATACAAGCAGATCGAGAATTTCGAAGTTAAGATCAGCAAAAAATATCTAATTGTTTTTTCGGCAAAAATTTGAAATATGTACTAGGACGAACATAAGAATTGACAACTGGGCTAAAATCTTGAATTGCGCTAAAATTTTAAAATGTGCATTGGGTCTTCTTTTAAAAAGTCGTTTTTTTGAAAATTCATACTGGGCGAAAATTTGGATAATAAAATCAACAAAAATTTCTTAAATGTGTGTTGGGAAAAAAATTAAAATATGCACTGGGTCTATGATTTAAATTGAAAATGCGAAAATGTTAGTCATTTCCCCGACGAGAACTTTTAATAATAGTTTTTTCCTTCCAAAAGTCCTTCCTTAATGCTCACAATGGCAAATCCCATAACAGTAAATGTAACTATGGCTCTTTTTTTACTGTTGTTGGAATTTCATGTAAATTAGAACAGAACCACATATGCACATCGAAAAAAAAAGAACAATGCATTGCGAGAATTTTCCTTCATTTTCAATTATCTAGCATGGATGTTTTGTGTTTAAAATTTTATTAAGTTGCATTACGATGCTTTTCCTTGATGCAAAACAACAAAGTTTAAAATTCAAATTTAGCGTTCTTTTCAAGTTTATTAGCTTGAACTATTTCTTGGAGCGTGCCGACGAACATGAACAGGAACAGAATGCGAGAATTTTTTCGTGCACGATTTCGCTGAAACTACGAAACACATAAAAATATGTCATATATAGTGAAGTATTTAATAAATTTTTATGATATTATATTATTCATATTTCACTCTGCATGCATTTTATATTCCTCTGGGGATTGCGATACATCTTCGAGAGATCTCGGGTTATTTTTTTGTACAAAGAAATTTTTATTCATTGGACTTGCCGTGAAATATGTGAAGATATTTTTATAGAATAATAATAAGATGAAGAAGTGGATGAAAAATGAAGTAGATGTTGAATTATTTTCAATTTTTCTAAAGGAATCGGGGATATTCATTGATTTTTGAGTTTTATAAGTGGGTTAGTACAACGAATCTTTTGTTATTTTTACATCATAATAATGTCAAATAATAAAAAAAAGTTATTGAAAATATTCAAGTAGATTTCGACTTGATCAATTGCTTTATTACAAGGACTTCATTAAAGAAAAATTAAAGAATTAAAGTAAATTTAAAGAAATTTTTATCAAATCTCAGTGCATATTTGATAATTATTAATTGTAAAAATTATAGTAATAGTAATAATGGAAAATTCTTGTACAAGTTCTTAGTTCAAAAAATATTTATTTTATTAAAATAATTTTTATTTAAATAATTAAGGCCGCTCCAAATTTATTTTCAACTTTTTTAAAATTTAAAAAAATATTTTTATTGTTTTTATATAAAATTTTAAAAATTAAATTTGAACAAAAAAGGTTTTCAAAAAAAAAATTTTTTTTTGGGAAATTAATTTTTACAAAAATTTTGGGAAACTACTTGAAAAAATATGAAAAAAGACCAAAAAACGGCCTATTTTATTTTTAATTTTTTTTTTATTTTGCCCCATTGGATTTTTGACTTGGGACGAAAAGTTCAAAAAAAAAAATTTGGAGCGGCCTAAAATAAAAAATATTTAAATAATTTTTTTTAATTAATTAATTAATTTTTAAAATGATAACTGGGTAAAAATTTCACAATACGCACTAGGAAAAAAAATAAAAAAAATTGTATATTGTCGGTATACTGAAAAAATAAATTTGAATATTATATAATAAAATCTTTTATCAATATACAAATTTTGGTTCCAGTTAACATTTTAAAAATTAATTTATTAATTAAAAAATCTTAATTAATTAATTATTTTTTATTTTAAATATTTAAATAAAAATTATTTTGGTAAGAAAAAAATATTTTTTTATTTCTTATTTTTTTTATTTTTCATGTTTTTTATTTTTATCTTCCTATAGTTTTCAATAAATTGTCAATATTTTATCTTTGAATATTTTAATTTAAAAAAAATCATTTGTTAATCTAGAAGTCTAGACAATTCTAGAACTATTTTATGTTTATTATTTTGTTTATATTTTTCTGATTTTATTCGAATTTTATTGATCTGTAAATATTTATTTTCCATCCATAAATTTTTCAGTCTATTGATGTTAATAAAAAATATTTTTTAAAAATAAATTTAATTTCACAAAAAAAAAATTATCAATAAAAAAGGGTCTTCAAGATGATAAAAAAAATTGGCAAAAGACACAAAAAATGCTCATAAATTAATTTATTGTAAAAAAGTCGAGCTCAATTAATTTTTAACTCATTCAAAAACACCTTAAACAAGATCATGTTACCCAAATTACTTTTGTTTTTTTTTTCGTAATTTAATTAATAATTAATTAACAAAAAAAAAAGAACTTTTTCTTTTTATTCTAATTTTCTTCGATAAAAAAAGCCTAAATTCAATTTAAAATTCGCGTCACAAAATTTTGTCTTTTTTTTTGTCAAAGGAACCACGCTAATTAGAATTAAAATTGTCTCGACTGCGGTTATTTTAAATAACTTGTCAGGCTTTGATTTAATTAGTGCACGCCTCGCAACGTGTATAAAATAATTGACGTGGTAATTTGCTTACAATATTTCATCGAAGTGGAAGAAACGACAAATGACTAGCAACATTTAATTAATAAACGACATAAATTGCACTGCTTGCTGTCAATCCATTTGATGCACTCACGAAACGACAGAACCAGCTGCATAAAGAAGTAATAAACAATAATTGATTGTCAATGTCAATTTTTATTCATTTTTTACATTCAAAAATGACAGCTTTTCTTTGTCTTTCGCATCGGAATGAAAATCAAATAAAATCATATCAATTTTCTGTAATTCGCTTTTTATCGATTGAAGCGTTTTTTTAAAGTTCACGGGAGTTTATTGCATGACATTCACGCTACTTGGCAGCGAATTTGAACTTGAACTTGAAACTTTCTCCGGGGAAAGTCACGAAAGTTGTTGAAAAGGCAACGCGTTCAAGCAACGAATGATTCTCACTCGAGCTTGAACAATTTCCTCTCTGTAGATGCGGAATACAAATGAACTACATGTCCCGAGAGCATTTTGCAAAACACACACAAAAGGAATCCCTCTAATAAATTTCCCCTTTCCTCTGAATTAATTAAAGTTTCGTGCCACCGGAACAATACGACAAGCACGTCGCCGCATCTCGACACTAATAATTATTAATTTTATTCAAGCAAAAGTTAAAATGTTACAAAATTCTAATAATAATAGTATCATCACGGTATCAAAAGGTTGGGGTAAAATATTTCCGTGTCGTGTTTTTTTTTGTCCTTTTTTGACAAAAAAAAAGTTTTTTAAGTGCTTCTTAATTTATGTTTATTGCCGGTAATAATTTTGGCATCAAATATCCTCCAAAGGTCCAAAAGGTGCCAATTAAAAAAACATGAAGCATTTACGGATGAAAAAGGTGCCAAGAATATTTATTAATTGAAATAAAAATGGGTCGATTTTTCCGGTAAAAATGAGGGAATGAATAACTTTCGATGACCATAAATTAATTAAAAATAAATGTTTTATCTTTTTTTGTGCTGATGCGTTACTTGATTACAACGAAAAAAGTATACTTGATTTATTGAATTTTTATGCAAATTACTGCAGAGATAACGGAATAAATTTAATAAATTTTAGGTTCTTTTTTTTTTTGCTCTATTGGGAATTTTTTTATGCGTTGCAAGCCGCAAAATGGATGAAACGTGATTTTTGTTGCTCAATTTTTGAAAAAAAAAAATTATGAAAATTGAATTTTAAATTTTATCAGAATATTTTTATAGTTGATTTTTTAAATTGACTGAATAAATTTTTTGTGAGAAATAAATTATTTTTGATTTAAATAAAACGTTACAAAAGAAATTTTCTTTAATTTTTATGATTTTTAAAATTGAAAAATTAGGAAAATTATTATAAATTTTAATATATAATTCTTATTTAATAAAACGATATCTCAGTTAGTTATAATTTTTTTTTTATTTATTTATTTTTTTTTTTGAACAATTCTTTTGAAAATCAGTAAATTATTTTAAATTACTAAATTAATTATTAATAAAAATAAATATAAAAAATAATTAAAAATAAAATAAATTTAAATATATTAAAATTATTTTAGTTTATTTTAAGAAATTAATTAAATAAAATATAATTAAATTAATTTTGAAATAAATTTTTGCTAAAAATTATTAATTATTTTGCACAAAACAAAAATTTAAATTAAATTAAATATTTAATTCTAAGGCGAATAAATTTAATATTTTCATTTTTTTGTCCCATTAGGATTTTCATGAGGGGTCAATAAAAAAATAAATATTTTTGAATTTTTTGTTTCTAATTTTTTAACGTTTTTAGACGTGAAACGTTGATTCTTGACGTTAATTAATTTTATTTTATATTATTTTCAAATTAGAACTCAAAAGTGGAGAAAAATCAAGCAAAATCTCCCAAAATTGAAGTTTTTGAAAAAAAAATTATTTTGATCACATGACTTAAAAAAATCTTTCATCTAAATATGAATAGAAAATATCTTGTTAACGCAAATTTCTTGTGTTTTTGTATGATTTTAACGTAAACAGTAAATTTTCATAATTTTTCCATTAAAAAATGCCAGAAAATGTCAAAAATATTTCCATTTTTAATTTATTTTTTTTATTTTTCCCCCTGAATTTTTTCGACAAAATCGGAAAGGGAAAAATGGATATATAAAATTTATTCGCCTAAATCTTCTAAAATTAATAAATTTAATTGAATTAATTTTTAAGACAGATATTTAATTTTCTTAATTAAAATAGAGAAAAAACTTTTAAAATTATACCAATGCATTTTTTTTAATATTTAATTTTTTTCTACAAAAATTAAGTCAAAAAATTTAAAAAAAATATTCCTGATACCTTTTTTTCATCAAAAATTTAATTGTAACTTAGCTTCTATTTTTCATCTTTTTTTTTAATTTTTTTTTATAATTTAAATTTAAAATTATATCAAAAAAAATTAATTTTAAATGAAAAAAAAACTAAAATTAAAAATTTTAAAATAATTTTAATTTTATAAAATCAAAATTTTCCCTTTAAAATAATTTTTGAACTTTCAATGCCAAAGTTTAAATAATTTTCAATCAATCGATTCATGTGAAACTCATAACACTTTAATGACGCCACATTTTCGTGTGATGCGAAAGAACGACACAAAAATGCATTTTAACAGCAATTGACGTCACATTTTTCGTGATTTAGTGCAATTTAAAGTAATTTTATCAATTCCAACTAAATTTATTTTTACTTTGTAAATGTCATAAATTTTATTTTGTATTTGTTTTAATTTTGTTTAATGTTTTATTCAACGATGACGTGCACACCGCATGTTTTACAACCTGAGTCAACATGAGACACGAACAACTTTTATGGTCGAACAAAAAACACAAAACAAAAAATATTGATGGCTTTTTTTTTGCTAAAACAAAGAACGAAGACAACAAAACAGCCTCCAGGTGGATTCAGCTAATCATCATCATTACCATTATTCACGATGAGGCTGCTGATCATCACGAGGAACGACGACGTAAAAATTTATTATCAGCAATTTATTTTGCGCAGACAATGGCTCCGCTTTATTGATCATCATACAAATTCCTCAATTACAAAAAATATAAGAGTAGATCCGAGGCACAATAACCGTTTTCCATAAAAAAGAGCTTTTCATCGTCGGTCTAATGGAATTTACTGATAGTGAATGTCATTTTATTCGGCACAACTATAAATGACACAATAGGCGAGGAGGGGGAAAAAGTTGCGCCTCGCATTTTCGCATGACGGAATGTATTCATAACATTTATTTTTTATTGTCATTTTTCTCGCGAACGAACGTTCAATGCAAAGCGACAACTTGAAAGATTTGAATGACAAAAAACGTTTCAAATCAGTTTTCACCTGGTGTCGTTTCCTTTTTCATTTTTATTCGGGTGCGAATTTGATTACCTATTCTTACACTCAGGGGTGTTCTGAGTTGTAACAGGGACTCGGGAGTTTTAAAAATAATTTAATTCAATATTTATTAATTATTAAACAATATTATTTATTTATCAATCATTTATTATTTATCAATTATTATAATTGAATTAAATTTAAAAAAATATATTTAATTTTTTTTTTAAATATTTAAATATTTTTTTTAATTTTTTTGTTTTTTTTTTTAAAAAATTTTTTTTTAAATTTTTATTTTTTAATATTTTTTTATTTAAAAATTTTTTATTTCTATTTTATTATTTTTTTTTTGAAAAAATTATTAAAATTTATTTAAAAAAATTCCTTTTATTTTAAAAAATATTTTAATTAAATTTAAGAAATTAATTTAATTAAAAAAAACTAAATTAGTTATGTTAGGAAGATTTTTTTTATTATTTTTATTTTTTTTAGAATTCAAATTTTTATTTAGTTATTTATTTTATTTTAAAATGCCAAAGAGAAGCTTTTTAGTTGCCCAGTGCGTATTTTTATTTATACTTTAAATTTTTGCCATAAATATATTTTTCTGTTTTTCTCAATCAACAATTTAAGCTTACGAATCTTCTGAGTTCATTCAAAAAGGTCAATTCAAGGTCAAATTCTTATCGATATTGGGCTGATATCCAGTTTTTTTTTGTAAATTTGACCCAGATCACATTTTAAAATTTTTGACCCAGTGTGTATTTTAACTGAACGTTAAATTGAAAATATAAATTTAAACTAAAATTTTGAAATGAAAATTATTTTAAATTTTCAACCCAATGCATATTTTCTATTTTTTTTTCTCGAAAAAAATTTTCAAAATAGCCCTGTGCACATTTTAACGAAACTTAAACATAATTATTTATTTTTTAAATTTTATTTTTATTATTTTTATGCAATTATTTAGAATTTTTTTTCAATTTATAACCCATTGAATATAAGAAAATTTTTGACCCAGTGCACATTTTGTACGATTCAGAGCTATGCGAAAAATATTATTATTTTTAATTTTTTTTTGACCCACTGAACATTTATCGAAATTTGAACCCACTTAACAGGTAGGACACCCCTGCTTACATTCTGCGAGGTGTGCGTCACCAACGAAGAAAAAGAGGGTAATTTAGTGCGTTATTTGCAAAGAAATAAAAGATTTTTCCTCAAATATGTGGAAATATGTGTGACAATATTTTAAAAAAGAAGATATCTCACTCAATCTAATAATAACGCTGTGTCATGGATGCCATTTATCCGTTGATTGTATTACTTTAAGTTTATATTTCGTCGTCATCTACGTACGCATAAGCAATATATCTCTATGGCTGCAGGAAAAACTAATATTTACATTTTTACAGAAAAAGAGAAAGAGCGAAACTGTTTCATTTATTAATATTGTTTTAACATTGTATCCAAAGCAAGACAAAAACTAAATGAAAAACGTGCCACTAGTGAAAACGGATTTTTTTCGTGATGATGCCCTTTTTCGATAAAATTTTATTAAAAAAGTCTCTTTTTTTGTTTTAAACATGTCACGTGATAAAAAAAAAAGTGATTCAGCACAAGTTGACTTACCAAACATTAAAAATATGAGATCCGATACTGCTAAACTAAATAAATAGTAATTTGTCGCGGTATGCATGGTGGCATGTCGCACAATCACAACGCAGACAATTAAGTTTCCAATTATGCCGGTGACAAAAATTCCAACGAAGAGTATTGTTACCTGCAATTAGAGAATTGAACAAATAATTATTTTTTCGTTTTTTTTTAAATTTTTTAAATATTTTTCTTGTTCTGAAATATTTAGACAAATCAATTAAATGAATTAAAATTTTTTAATTAATTAAATTAAAAATAAATTAATATTTTTTAAAACAATTTTAATTAAATTAATTTAATAAAATTAAAAATAAATTTAATTAAGTTAATATTTTTTTAATTTAACTTAATTAAAAATAAATTAATTTTTATTATTAAAAAAAATATTTTTATTTTAAAATTAATTTTTAAATTAAATTATTATAACGAATTTTATTTGAATAACATAATTTAAAAAAAATTAATCCTGAATAATTAAATTATTCATACTTTTTATATTTAATGTTTAAATCTTAACAAACGTAAATTTTTTTTAGTCACAATTTTTATTTTTACTTTCCAGAAATTCTTGAAAAAAAATTCGTAGAAAAAAGCCTTTTGTTTATGCAAAATATTTATTTTTTCATCCAGACAAAGTTCTTAAAAATTAGGTCTAATATTTTTTTTCTATAAATATTTTGCTTCATACTTTTTCCTGCAATTCTTGCATTAATCTTTGTCATAAACAAACATTTCCGCGAAAATTCCTCATTATTTTAGTGTTAGCGTTGCTATTTTGTTGTTCATTGAAGCAAAAAAATTTTTTTTGTTGCACCTACGACAAAGGTTCAAATGTTGCGTGCTCAAAGTGCATGTAAATATATCACCAAGAGTTTTTGCTTGAATTCTTCTTTTTTTATGTTTTTTTTAGCAAAGGAAGAAAATATGAAGCGAAATTGCTATCAAATATTTTTTCTATCCATGTGGTAAAACTAACATTTTTTTCATTACTTAAATGGCATTTTTGTGCAAAATAAGCAAGCAAGTTCATAACTACAAGAGATAAGCCATGTGACGTAGTAAGTTACACACACTTATAGGCAAAACATATATCTTTCAAATATTTTATCTCAAGTTAGAAAATCGCAGTACACACATTTGCCCGTAAGGCATCAAGGGAGCAACATATATCATATGATAAAGTTTTAAAGTGGTTTTTGTTGAAAAGGAATTGCAGTTCGAAAACGGGCTGATTTCTGTCTGTCTTTGAAAAAATATTTTTTTCTTAAAAATTATCTGAAATTGTCAAAGTTTCTAAAATGATTACCAAAAATATTTAAAAAAAAATTAAAAAAATTTTTAAAAATTAATTTTTTGTTTTTTAATGTTTTTTTTAACAAATAATAAAAACAAAAATTTAAATTCATTAAAAAAATTATTAAAAAAAAAATAATTAAATTTAAAAAAAAATTATCAAAATAATTATTTTAATGAAAATAATAAAATTATTTTAAATTTAATTAATTAATTAATTTTAAAAATAATATTAATTTTATTTTATATAAAAGAAAAATTAGAAATTTCAAAAAATATAATTATTAATTCTTAAAAAAATCAAAAACACACTATAATACCTCTCAACATGACAATTTTTCAACTTTTGTTTTGAATTCTAAAAAAGTACATGTAAAGAAGAATCTTATCTCTCACAAGCCAAGTCACATCGACAAAAAAAGAGGAATGCAAAAACTTTTTCTACACTACAAAAAAATTCCGCTGTTAACCTTGAAACGAACGGAAAAGGTATTATTAGATCGTTAAAGTGAAAAATTATATCAGCAAACCGGCGGCGTCGTCGACAGCAAATGTTTTTCTATGCATTTCAATTTTCACTTAACTTATTTTTTTTTAAATTTTCACCCGTCATTCAACCAGAACAAAACTTTCCACAAAAGTTTTTGGCATTCCTGAATTTAATTTAAATTTATTAATTGAATCCACAAATTTATGTTATAGTAAGTTGTTCTTGTGCCGAAAGAATTTCGATCTGTTAAACAAATTAATTTAAACTTTTACCGAAAAACTGCTAGTTGAGCAACTTTCCTAAGCATGCGACTTGTTGATGGAAATTTAATAAATTTGGCGATAATTAAGTTTAAATTTTCGGTAATAGAGTGATAAATTATGTCGTAATAATGTGTTTGATTAACTGACTAATTATATCATCAGGAGCAAATGTTTGGGGATAGGATTAAAATTTTCCAACTTTGATAATTAAATGAGTTATTTGAGGTAAGTTAATTGATTCAAATTAAGGGTTTTCGATGCTTTATTGATGTTGGATTTCGAGCCACGATTATTGCAATTATTTAGTGCATTATTCTGGTCATATATCTCTATGGATGAAAACGGGTGAGACTGACTTCTGAAGAGATCAGATTAATCTCTTAAGTGAGTTTTTTAATCCCTTAAGAGATTTTTTTAACTTCTTTAGAAATCAATATGAACTTCAATATGAAATCAAACTGAACGGAAATATAGAAAGCAGTGTTTGTCAAATGTTACAGGAAACTAATTTGTTAAGTGTTTATCAACGTATATCGTTTAATGTTTTGATACTAATTTTTAAGGCAACAAAGAATCAGCTTCCGAATTACCTGGCTGAGAATATTGAGAAAGTGGGCGACATACTGCGCATTTGAGCATTTCGTTCAACGAACAACATTCAGTGTGGTATAACGGTGTCAGACTCTTTAATGAAATGTCGAAGCAATATGAAACAGACTGTGATAATATTCATGAATTTAAAAGAAACGCTTTGAATTTCGTGAAAAGTGCAATAAATGTGAACGTTTAAAAGTATACCTGCCCAAATCATCGAAAGATGGACCTGACAACAACAACAACTTAAGGATGTGAACCTTCAAGATGTCAATTTTACCCATTCAAGAGGTTAAATTAAACAATTAAAATCTAATTGACCTTTTAATGGGATCAAATTGACATCTTAAGCCCAGAGATCAGATTCACATCTTAAAGTTCATAAAGATTTCTAAAAGGAGTTAAATAATTCATCTAAGAGATCACATTTCAATTAAGAGGTGAATCTGATCCCTTCACTGATCTATAGAAACGAAATGTACATTGGGGCAAGATTTTAGAATGTGAATCGGATTACAATTTAAGAATGTGCATTGGGATAAAATATGTATGTCCCACTTTACATTCTAAAATTTTGCCCCAATGCACATTTTGAAATCTAGTCCCAATGTACAAAATTTTCTTGTTGGTTGGTACCCAATGAGCAATCTCACCCATTTTTCATCGAATAAGCATCTTCCTTGCTCCCAGAGATTTTAATAAAAATTTACGATTATTTATTTGTTTCGTGGTGCAAAATGAGGTAGAGACTGTAGGTCGGAGCTATAAACCACATTATATTTATTAAAACTTCTCTCTCTGTCTCTCTTTATCTTCGCAGCGATTTCCCGAGAAATTTCTTGCAGTTGTGGTTCTCTGATAAATGGAATGTCTTGCAATAATCTTGCATCGCATATAGACATAACTTTTTGTAAGTTTAGCTATAAATAATTTCAGGGATACATGGCTTCGAATGAAAAATTTCAAAAAAGTACTTTTTTTTCCACACCAAGGCCACGGTCGATAAATAATGATTTAAATCTAGTGACATTTTTTTTAAATTTTTTCTTTTGTCGAAAATGCAAGGTAAATATTTCCGTTCCAGCAGGAATTGTACAAGGATTTCCATAGAAAAGTTTTTTTAAATTGACTGTGAAATAATGTATACGAACAAATTATCATAGATTTGCATTGTTTTTTTGAATCGTCATCATTCATTATGATTGCCAACTATCATTATCATAATAATTGCAAAACTATTGTTGACGGAGTTTTCTCCTGAAATATCATGGGGGAAATGACGAACGTATTATAAAAGAGATAAGTCGGTGAAAGATGACTGAATGGAATAATTGTTTGTGCATTTTGTGAAAATATTTTCATAGTTTTATTGTTTTAATGTTGAGGTAAATTTTGTGGAAGGCAGGTTTAATTCATTTGACTGATTAAATGGGTTTTGCGTTAATGATGCTTGAGGCAAAAAATATTTAAAAAATTATTTAAATATTTTTATTTTTTTTTGTCAAGATAAAAATTTAAAAAAATTCAATTCATATTCGTAAAGTTTGTAGCAGCAAAAAAAAAAAAGAAAAACAATAATTTTCTAAAAAATTATTTGAAATTTAAAATAATAGAAATGAAAATTTTAAAATATTTTGCCTCATCGTATCCAAGAAAAAATTAAACATTTTAGAAAAAAAAACTTTTAATCAGAATTTCTAAAGACAAATTAAAAAGTTCATTTTCCTAACACCGGGGCACAAAAAATATTACAACTTTTAATTAATTGAAAAACAAGAAAGTGCACTTTTAATTTACATATTTTTTCCCGAAACAAACCGCAATAATGAAGAAAGATTCATTAAAAACCACAAACTAAAATTTTTTTCTAACAGTAACAGAGACATGCAATTATCTAGCTAAGCACAATGGACGTCATTTTTCACAGTTAGTCAAGCAAAGAAAACTCATTGTTCCATGGGACAGTATTATTCTAAAACTTTGGGTAAATAACATTCATGAAAATTCATTTGTTTTACTCCAAACAATGAATAATAGTGGCAGGAAAAATTCTATAACTTTCAATGGATCGTTTCTATATTTATTTATATGATGTAATTGTTATGCAGAAGTAAATACAAGACACGAATCAGTTTATTTACTTTTTATTGCACAATATGTTCTACATGTCCTTTTGTTTAACAGCTCATTGTTCCTGCCTTCTTATGAAACATGAGTGTTTTGTTGTGAACTTTAAACAAATTAAATTCTGAGGAACTTGTTCACAAATATTGAGAAACATTTCTCACAAATTTTATAATCTTATAGAAGATCTGAAAATTATCTACTCTTGACTTGTAGAGTAATTAAATTCTCAAGATGGAAATTAAAGTGATGTTCGGATAAAATAAGGCAGATTGTCACTAGAAGATTTCTGGACAACATTTGATAATATTGACATTTCTATTGAAAAGGTAAGTGAATTGATTGACTTTCTTGTGAATTATTGAGTAACGGATGTACAAATTCTATTTTAATATTAGAATTATTTGTTGATCTATTTATTAGCTTAGTGTTAACTACTCAGCATTATATTACATCTAAATTGAATGACATTGTTTGTTAACAATATTTATTAAAATTATTTAGAAATTTTGATACCTAATTAATAATAGGCAGAATTAGTCACGAAGAATTGAAAATTTGTGAAAATCGCAATACTAAAATGTCAAATTTTATTCACACAAATGACTCCGAACAAAACAACTTGAATGTACAAATTATCATTTCAAATAATTTTAAAGAAGGCAAATACAATTTGGAAAAAAGTTTTGTGTTTCATCCTAATAATATTTTTTTTAGCTTTTTACCTGTCATCCCAAGCAGGCGCCCTCAAAATTCACTCAGCTTTCCCAGATAATCCCAAAGGGTTTCTTAAAGATCTCAATAAATTTTGAGCACGATTGGAGTCAGAAAAGTTTTTCATGATTTCGAGTCTCAAACCGACGACCTTACGCTCATCAGTCCGATACGTTAACCTACATTGTTCAAACTATTTGTAATCCATAAATTTAGTCTGAACTTTTCCTGTATACTACATTTTTAATTTTATACATAATTTTATAGATATTTTTGCCTGTTGTCTTCGGTTTAAAATTTTAAACCCTTAGGTGAACAAGTCGTTTTTTCAAGGCACTCATTAATTAGGCAGAAGAAATCGAATTTTTTAAATGCTTCAAAGAATTATAAATGAAAATAACAACTAAAAAGATAGATTATAAATAATCTTGATCCTTCATAACCAGTTCGTGGACGGTGCTTCCGTATTAGTATTCGCTTATAGATAAGTATGCTAAACCTACTAAACGCACTTAATATGGTTTTGAGCCTGGTTTTGGGTTTCGGAATTTGAACCAACTTCGGTCGATTGTTTCTTGAGGAATTGAGCACTTCACATCCTTCAAAGCAGTAGATAATCCTTATTCTTATATATCGTTCTCTATATTTTTCACGGATTATTGAAAATGTAGCACAATCAATGTACTCAATCAATTAATTAAACAATCGCTTTATTCTTCCAAAATTATCCAGAATATCTCCAGTACGTCTATCTTCTTTTCTCTCTGCCACAAAAGTGACACCTCTGCCTCGTAACCGACGACAGGTAATAGCGACATTACTTGTCGCCGGTTACAACATCAAAGTAAAAAGTTATTAAAATGACTGAAGTTTCAGGTTTTGATTTTTTTCAGGCAGGCTCAGGATTTTGCCGTTATCGCTAAAGAAAAACTTTTAATTAATGTAAACTTTAAAATCTTAAACCAAAATTACCTCACCTCATATTTTGAAGTCTAATAAAATATGAAACATTTTTCAAAATTGCACTTGCCTAAATAATAATCAGCAACTTTCACATTTATGTCATATTTCCCGATGCTATTTTCAAACATAGACAGTTAACATATTTCTAAGCCAAAAACACTTCAACTCATAATTTATGGTTATGAGCTTAAAATTTATGTATTCAAAATAGACCTGGGAGACAGTTTAATCGTCATTAAGGTGGTTTTGTTTCAAGCTGTTGGCAAACTATGAACTGCCTTTCTTTACAAACTCTTCATTTATTTTTAACTCAATCTTAGTTCTTTTGGCAAAACTTTTATGCAAACAAATACTTTAGAGTGCAATATGCAACAAACTTTAACAACAATGGTTTGATTTATTTATTCAAAATCCATGAAATTCTTCCTTTTCTATCTCTTAATATGAGAGTGCTTATGTCACACGAATACCGACTTACTTGAATTCAGGCAAACAACGGTGAAGTGTAACTACGAGTACATTACAAAATACAGGATCATGTTGCAGTTTTGTTGTTGTCGCTCGGGTAGAAACTTTTCAAAACAACAGAAAATTTCCTGACATAAACAATAGAGTTGCATCGAACAGCAAATATGTGTGGAGCAAGATGAATGTTACAATTTGTAAATTTATTTCAGTTGACACCGATGCAACGTTGATAAGAGCAGCAGTAACAAAATACGAGTATTTACGTGGAAACTACTCTAGATATTTGTTTGGATTGTTTTGTCTTGAGGCGAAAAGTGTCGCTGTAATGTCGCACGGTGGGCAAAAAATAAAAAAAAAAATCAGTTCAATTAATTCTAATTAATTCAAACCAAGCTAAAAACTTATTTTTTTCTTCCATCATCGATTTTGAACCATTCTATGATTTTTTCTTAAAAATTTTAAGAAAATATTTTATGAACTCCAGGATCAAATTTTGGCCCACTGTGCAACAGTGAATTAACAGGAAATCCAAGTAACAAAAAAATGATTGAATTTACTTACCGATAGAGCAGTCGACAGTGGCAATGCCCGTGGACCCCGATAAAATTCCAAAAATTGATCCTCGGTGCAGTTCCAGCTGTCACTTGGCCAGTAACAATGGTGCGACAGAAATTTTGTTGTGTCATCCAGTGTATCGTTGACACCGAGACCGAATGCGTCGCTCGCATTTTGCTCGAACGGTAATGTCGATGTTGATGGTTGTGCGAATATTGACAGCGCCACAGATGACGTGAAATTTGTTCCGCTTGCCCCCAGTGAATTCAATTCGGCAGTCATTATTCTGGTTTCATCTTTTTTTATTTCGTTATTGACTGCGATGGATTGCCTTAGGGGAGTGCTTTTTCAAATACGATTGATTGCTGAATTTCCACATGAAAAGCATTACATTCTGATTTCCTGCAAGAGAAGAGAAACGTAAAAAAATCAATTAGATGAGAAATTTTCGAAAAAGGAAATATAATGAAGTAAAATTAAGTTCACAGCAGTTTGATAAAATGCTAAAGACGGAAAATTCCTTTACGAACGAATTTTCAGCGAAATTATTATACACAAAATATTTTATTTAATAAAGTCGTTGTGAAGTCATATTTAGACGTGGTTCTATTTTTATCTCTACCAAAAAATTAAGTAAGGCTATAAAGAGAGAAATAAAATATTTTTAAAGCATGGCGAGCTTTCAAGGTTAATTACTTTGTTTTACTAACCTACATTCCAAAAAAATAAATAAAAAATTTGCAAAAAGATTCAACGTGTTTGTTGACTCGAAAAATGCGAGTTATTGTTGCTTATGAGAAATAAATTTAATTGCATCTCAGGAATTATGCCAAAAATTTTTCCTGAGTATCTGAGATAATTTAAACTTACTTAATGAAAAACGGAATTTGCTTGCTTTAAAAGGAAAAAGTAATTCAAAGAATTCAAGTTAATTCTTAGAAAATGCTTTTAAAAGATTCAGGTTCTACGAAAAAAAATATTAAAAATTTTAAAGCTTTCAAGCAACAAGAGTGAAAAAAAGTATTAAATTAATTTTAAAATAATTTAATTTTTTCCTCAATAATTTAAATTTTTTGCTTCAAACAGATTTTTTTTTATTTTAAAAACACATTGAATTTGAGAAAACAACGTCCTTTTGTGGAGAAGAGAGCTAAGACTGATTTTGAGGCAAATTCTACCTTAAACCTTTGCATCACCATCTTTAACTCAACCTCCATGATGTAATCTTAACTTGATGAAATGAATAAATAAATAAATAAATATATGTTTTTTAACTCTTAAATATCTTTTTAAATGATAAATTAATAAATTAAAAAAAATAAATTAAATTATAATTTAAATGATAAAAAAATTTTTATAGAGATTTTTAATCTTTTTTTTTAATTTTTAACTTTTTAGCAAATTATTTAATTTTTATTTTTAAATTTATTTTATTTTTATTTTAATTACAATATTTTAAAACAAAAAAAAAAATGTTTTTTTTAAATCCTGAATAATTTTTTTAAATATTTTTAATTATTTAATATTTGGATTTATAATTTTTTAGCGAATTATTAAAATATTTAAAAAAAATTATTCAGATTCTTATAGACTTATATTTTTTGTGTCTTTTTTCTAAATGTTTTTAAAAAATTTAATTAAAAAAAATAATAAAATTAAATAATTAATAAAAATTTATTTATTGAATTATTTTTAAAATTTTTTATTTTTTTTTAATTAAAGAAATTTCATAAAAAAAAATTGAAATAATCCTAGTTAGGTACTTATCTTTTTTATTTCAAATTTTTTTATTTTTCAGATCTCACAAAAATAAAAGTTCATAAAAAATAAATAAATAAAAAATGATAAATTAAGGTTAAAATTTGCATCATTTTTCACGTACCAAAAATACGATTTTTACTCTGACACACATTTTTTTTTCTTATCTCAAATACCAAAAATCCTTGTTATTAATTCATATTATTCACAAAAAAAGAAAATAAATAAATAAAACCCACAAACACGCACACAGAGTAAAAATAACAACTTTGATGACAGACATTACAAACGTTAATTTAGACGTGACCTTTCCCTTCCTGTGCTTTGTCTTCATCATTTCCTGTGGTCCCTTCCAATCACCGTTTTGTCATCAATTCATGAATCATGATATAATAATTTTCGATATGCGACACTGAATAAACTTATCATCCAACGTCAATATTTTCTTTTGATGTTTTTTTTTTGTGTGAATGGCCAAATGGGAGGAAATTCGAATTAATTGGATGTTATTTGGCAGATAGTAATGAAAGAGACAGAAAAAACACGAATTATAATAATAAATGATGATCAAAATAATCCGTGGAACGGAGATGGCGTCATGGATTTTTTTTTTTTTGTTTTTATATCAGATTCGAAAAAAACGGATTTTAGTGAGAAATGAACTCGATTTATGCGCTTCGTCGAGCGAAAAATTGTCACATTATATTAAGAGTTGAAATATTTTCTGATTTTTTTTTTGTTTATAAAAGAAAAATAGTGGCACTGACCTAACACTTGTCTAGTCTCTATTCACGGAAAAAGATTTAGTGGAAAATTTTTCTATACGATTTCGAGTCAATAAACTATTTTTAAGAAAAAAAACTCTCTCGTGATAAAATTGAATGAAACTTTGAACCTTCGTGAACTTTAGCAACGAGATACTTCCAATCTAAATATTTAAAGTTTGCTAGAGCGGCATGGGATTCAATTTCATTCTTCTTCACTTTGTTGAATTTTTATCACACCATCATACTGCGAATTCCGCGATAACACGAAATTTTTGTTTTTTTCATACTTTGTAACTTTTTTTGTGCTCAAAATTTCTTCCTCGAACGTCATTATCTGCAAACAATACCGAAACAAAAAAAAAAAAATATTAAAAAAAGAAGAGAAATCTTATCTCAAATTTTATTTTATTTTTGTGTCTTGAGTGTCGTCTTCACCGTCTTGCCTGCCTCGCATTGCCAGAAACTGAGATAAAATAAAGTCCAAGTCAAATAACAAAGTGTCGTCTATTTGCTCTCCGAGTTTTAATGATGATATCAGAAAAAAATACCTAAGAGTGGTGGTGCATTCACATCACTCAGAAGTTGTAATGCTTCGGCAAATACAGGTCATTCCATTGTCTAAGGGATTTTATGATAATAAAGTTGTCTCTTATCATCGCGTTGCGTTGTCTTGTCATCTAAATTGTTTCGTTTTTTTTTTGTGTGTGTGTTACCGTTTTGTCGTACTATCAGATATGAAAAATAAATCTTTGGGTTTTTTCTTGTCTACGTTTTTATTATAAATAGCAAGTATGATAAATGTTGGTAAATGTGTGAAGCGTATTTAAATCGATTTTTCATGTTATTTTTATTTTTTTTTATATTTTTGTTTTATTTCTTATATCTATGAAATTAATATTTTTCAATAAAAAAAAAAATAATACCTAATAATAATAATAAATAATAAAATAATTTAAAAATTAAATTGATTTTTTTTTAATTTAAATTAATAAAAATAATAATTTATTTTATAAAATTGTAGTAATTAAATCAAAAAATTATTTTTTTAATAAAATTATTTTTGAATTAATAGATAAATAAATAAATATTAAAAATTGTTAAATAAAATATAAGGTATATTCAATACTATTTTGATAAAAAAATTGATGGTTTTTTTTTTTTGAAAAATTAAAAGAAATATTTTTTAAATAAAATAATATTTTTTGAAATATCAAAAAATAATTTTAAAAAATTTAATTAAATAAATTATTATGTGTATCTTAATTTTTGAGCCCTTATATATTTTTTTATTCTATTTAATTTTTTAATTTATCTTTTTTATTTTTTTTTTATTTATTTTATTTTCCTTAGTTTATTTTTCTTTATTTTTATTTTATCGCTAATATTTTTTTTAAAATGCTGTGATATTTATTTTTTGTTAGTTTTAAGTAGTCTATTTATTGTGATCTCCCTCTTTGTTAAAATATGTGCCTTTGTAAAGTCCTTTCAAAAGTTTATAATATTTTGTATTTTACTTAAGTATAGCCGTTTCTTGTAAATTAATTCGATAGAATAAAACATTATTGTACTGTAATTTTTTTAAGTTCATATTTTTCAATATTTTTTTTTTTAATTGTAAAAAAATAAAATTTAAAAAAAAATTTTTAAAATTATTTTATTTAATTTATTTAGAACGCTCTAAATGAAAAACAAAAATAAAGTCCAAAATTTTTGAAAATAAAATGGAGGGGACAAAATAAAAAAAAAAATGAAATACTATTTTCATACAAAATGACAAAATTTTTAACTATTTTTGAGTGTTAAATATTTTTTATTTATTTTTTTAAATTATCTTTTTTGAGATTTGCTAATTTAAAAGAGATTTCAGAATATTACATATTGAAAATTAAAGAAAAAAAATTCATAAAAAAATAACTGTCAAAAAATTTTTAAAATAAATTCAGTAATCTTTTAAACAAAAATTTTTAAAAATTCAAAACTTTTTAAAAAAACGGCCATTTTTATGAAAGTTTAACTTTTTTTTGAAATTGAAATTTTTCGCCCCATTTTCGACTTTTAAAATGGGGCATCGGATTTTATTTTTGATTTTCATTTGGAGCGGCCTTACATAAAAATTTATAATTTATTAATTTATATTAAAATTTATTTTTTTAATTTTTTTCTTAATTCACATTTAATGTCAATTTTCTTCATCTATTTTTTTCAACATTAATCGAATTTTGAATCCTTTTTAAACCACGATACAAAAATTGAGATCGAGCTTTGACTCATCCTGGAGTGTCATCCGACGTAAATACGATGTAAGTAAATATTATAAAACGAACAAAGTTTTGCGGTTTTAATTGCACTTCATAAAATTTTCAATTAAAATGCTTTTAACTTTTCGACACCACAAACACCGAACATACATTTACCGAAAGTTGCAAGTTTCCTTCGACTAGATTGTAATTTTGCCATTTAATGTACTCCACGTGCTGTCAATTCTTTTGTGTGCACCGAAACTCCCGCGCCCCGTAATTGAATGAAAATGAACGTCGTCGTCGCATGTTGAGTGCTTTGCCAAAAAAGTACCTGTCTGTTGCAGCGCGCTCGCGGATGAGTTTTAATGCAAAGTTATCGATAAAGCTGCCATTTTGAACAAACAAAAGCCGCAAATGTGCTTCTAACGAGAGTAGTTGGCTGCACTTTTACTTAATGTCCTAATTAAGACGCTTAATTGCCGTGTGTCGCATCGAAATTCCAGCGAAATAATTTAGAACTAAAGTGCAATGGAAAAAAGGCGGGAATTAAATGTGTTATTAACTGCACGCCGCATCGTCGACATGGCTTCAGATTCAAGTTAATTCCTGTAATTATTTCCTTCTGTGGAAAATTTCCCTCTTACGTGGATTTTTCTCTGAAGCATCGTAGACTTGTTCTTGCGATTCCCAATGAAATCAAACAATTAAACTGTAATTGGCAAAAATCTGACTTTTTTACGGAGAAAGGCAGTGAGAAGTGAGAATTATGCTGCCAGGTATGTATTTCCATGAAAATCAAAAGAGGAATAATAGATGTTGAATGCCAGACATTGTTATCCTAAAATTGTATTCCGGACAATGGCTTGACATGAGACGAGACGATGTCCGAGAAGAATGCCCATGAAATGTGAATATGAGCGAGCTGGGCAATAAAAAGGCTATGCATGAGCTGAATTTAAATGATGAACTTTTTGCTTTTATGGAAAAGTTTTGAATTTTTATCAGTGCATTCTCACGCCTCATGTCTCATGTCAGCCACAATTTTTGAGCAAGGTCGGTATGAAGCAAGGTATGAAACAAGGGCATGAAAGGTTTCACTTTATCGTATTTCACGTGAAAAAAATATTTAAAAAAAAAAATTTTAAAACAAATTATTTCAAAAAAAAATTTTTTTTTTTTTGAAAAAATTTCACTAAAATTAAATTTTTTTTTATTTTTTTGAAAATCTGAGATTTTTACATTGAAGTTTTAGTTTGAACAGAAATTTCTTTGATTTGTTTACATTTTATTTTTTTTTAATTTTTAACTTCAGAATCAAGCAAAACTGATGACAAAAAATTATATGTGATTTGTTAAAAACTACAAAATTTTTTATAAAATAGCCCAGTGAACATTTAAGTTTTTGTCCCAGAAAACAATTTTAAATTTTCGCCTAATTCACATTCAATAACTCTTCATGGTACCCAATGTAAATTTATGAATGTCATTTCTATGTGGACTCATTACAGTTTTTTTGCAAAAAATTTTGTCCCAGTTAACATTTTAAAAATTTTAACCACGTGACCATTAGTAGATGTTTTATCAAAATTCTTTAAAAAAAATCAGATTTGAAAAATTTTTTTTCTTTTTTCACTAAGATTAACTTTTAAACAAAATGAAAGAAAATGTGCACTGGGTTTTTACAAAAAGAAAAAAATTTTCGTACTCCTTTTACTACTCTTCGTAAAAGCAAAAAAATTAAAATTAATTATAAATATCTCAAAAGAAAAAAAAAATAATTATGAAATAGAATAAAAGGTCAAGAATAAATCAAATCAAAAGTTTATTAATTTTTTTTGATTTTTTTTTTTTTCTTAAAAATACAAAATAAATAATTTTTGTATTATCCTTAATTTCAAAATTGTATTTTTGTATTTCCTTAATTAAAGTTTAAAAAAATTTAAATTTGAAGAAATTTTTTCCTTTTTTTATTTTTTTTCTAAGATTAACTTTTAAATAAAATAAAAAAATGTGCACCGGGTTTTTTTAAATTTTTTTTCACATTTTCGTTCAAATGGAGGCATGCATTATGCACGGCTGTTAAACGATTAAATTAAAAGTAAATAAATTAGAAATTAATTAAAAAGTTAAATTAAATCAAACGAAAAGTTTAATTTACATTTTTTAATTTAAAAATATTTTTTTTTTACAAAATTCAAAATAATTTTTTTTTTTAATTAATTTTTAAATTATTTTTAATTTTAAATTTAAAGTTTTTAAAGTAAAAAAGTGTCGAATTTTTTGACTCAAGTTCAAGATTAATTTAAAAATTTTTAATGCAGCTATGAATAAACGTGAGTTTTGGATCCTTTATGATTTTAGAAATTTTTTGGAAAATTTTCTCAGGATACAATAAATAATAAATATGTGACGTCACGAAATGTCATTTAACAGTTATTTTTAACGCAAGTCATTTTTGCTTTTATTTCGTTGTTTTTATTTTTAAACAACAACTTTCCACAACAATTATCATCCGCCCACTCAGACAACGTGCTCGACAAACATTTTATTGTGCGGAATTTCCTCTCTCTCGCTTTTTTGTTTGCCATCACGTGCCAAACATTCATTCGGCAGCAACATGACCAAAGAAACAAAAAAAGGTGTTTCTTGGATAATTTAATGTTAAAGTTAAATATTTAAATACAACTGAACCCGTCATGAGGAAAAAAGGGGGTTTGCCTTAAATAAAGCATAATAATAATCAAATTTATTTCTGAGTTCTTAACTTTTAAAGGGTTACAAAGTTAATTTTTGCTAATAGACACGAAAAGAAAGGTAAAATATTTTTGATGACTCGGCAGCAATTTGGCTTTGTGTGTGGATTAATTTCAACAATGAAGGATTAATGTGAACAATTCATCACTTTCGTAAACCTTGCTGCCGGCACTTGAGAACAGTGTTGAATGATTAAATGTTCGACATGCCTGAATTTTATGAAAAATTATCTTCAATTTAAACTTTTTTTTCTGTTTTTCTGATGATGACGACTAATCTCTGCGTAAAATCTTGATCTGCTTAATTACGTTAAATTTGGTTCATAAATCTTGAAGAAATTAAAAGTTTTTGTCGAGAAAAGGAGGGTTTCTACCTCCGGGGGGTCTTTTTTCTTACAAAAGCAATTATGGTCCTCTGCTATGAAATTTATGCAGACACAGAAAAAGACTTGAGACAAGCTTTTAATATAAATCATTTTCTACAAAGTTCTTCGTTTATCAAGTAGTCGTGTGAGAAATAAAATTCTTGACAAGCAGATCATCATAACACTTCATCATGCTCGAGAACAGGAAAATCTCGGAGATAATAAAAATGAAGACGATTTATTTTGATCTTGTTCCGTTTTAATAACAAAAGAAACAAGTTAATCCCTCGAGTGTTTTTTTTATATTTTTTTAAGTGAACATGAGATTTTGATACTAAGAACATTGACAAAAAAATCAAAATGCTATCAAGAAAATTCAAATTTGATTTGAATAATAAAAAATCGTTTTTTCAAGTAATCGTGTGAGAAATAAAATTCTTGACAAGCAGATCATCATAACACTTCATCATTTTTTTTTTTAATTGTTCCGTTTTAATAACAAAAGAAACAAATTAAAAAATTATTTAAAAATAAATAAATCATTTCAACTGATGTATTTTTTTTTTTAAATAAATGAATAAATTATTCAAAAATAAATCAATCATTTCAACCCATGAAATTTTTTTCACTATTAATTTCAAGACAAGTGGTGACGACAGGTGTTTTTGAGTTTGACATTGACAAAGTATCTGAGTAATTGCGTTGTCACCCATCTAATTAATACCTCTTGGTGCTCTTTAACATGTTAAATTAAATTTTCAAGACCTTCGTTTACTCGATTTCCAACTAATTTATTTAAAATTGTCATATAGAAATTTAATTTAATTTATTTAACCAAAAATGTGTGTTAGGTTCGAAAGTGTTACAGCAATTTATTTTGTCGATATCTAGTGCGTTTCGTTAAAATGAGAATTTTTGAAATTTTTAAAAGTCCTTTTATTTTTAAAAGTATTAAAAATTGAAGCATTTTAAAATAAATTTATTTTTTTTAAATAAATTAAAAATAAATTAAATTAAATAAATTAAATTAAATTAAATTAAATAAAAATTAAATTAAATTAAATTAAATAAAACTATTAATTAATTAAATTAAATTAATTAATCAATTAATTGATTTAAATTCACTAAAATTATATTATATCAAATAAAAAATTAAAGAATTTTTAAAAAATTATTTTAATTTTTTTTTTGATTCAATTGAAATTTTTAATTTTTTTTTTATCAAATATTAAAAATTAGTTTTACTAAATTTTTTTCAAATTATAACTTAATTTAATGATATATTTTTTTACTTTTATTAAATATAACTTTAAAATTAAATTCTAGTTATTCAAAAAAATTCTTAAAATTATTAAATATAAATAAAATTTTTTCAATAAAATTTTTAGATCCAAAAATATTAAAATTTATTTTAAAAAAAATAATAATTAATTAAATTAAATATTAAAATATTTAATATTAAATAATTAAAAAACAGAAATAATTAATTGATAAAAATGATTAATTAATTTTTAACAATTATGTGATTTTTATTTTTTTATTTATTATTTTTTTTTCAATAAAAATAGAAAAAAATCCATTGTAGACAAAAAAAATTGTTCGCTTTAAAAATTTACATCAAAAAATTCTAAGCTTGAAACACACTCTCATCACTCGTCTCGACAACTTTTTAATTTTATTTAATTTAACTTTACTTCTGATCCTTTTGCCAGCATTGTAACAACATTAGGCATAGGTAGTTCGGTGTATGGATCCGATCCAACTAATTAAATAAAACGTGTGTGCTGTCATGTTGAAATATAACTAAATAATACAATTAAATGTGTAAATTGGTATTTTACAACGATACTTTTCGCATATGGAACATTAACAAATCTGCCAGAGAATGTTAATTTCTACTGTCGAAATTAAATTATTGAAAAAGGGTTGAATTTTGTCGTATGGAGTTAACACTCGAAAATTTTCTGCTTTGTATCGATTTTGTTGCAATTTTTTTTTTAAAGAGAATTTTTTAGTAGTCAAAAAATAAAAAAAAATATTTTTTATTTCTAGTTTTTTGTTATAAAAAAAATATTTAAATTTTAAATTGAATAAAAATTTCCATTGCCCTTTCATAGGTAAAAGCTTTCAGCAAAATACATAAATTAAAATTCATTTGAATTCACTCACAAAATGACAGAACGAAAAAAAAATCGTAAGCCAATGAAATCTGTGTCATGTCAGTTGCTTGTCCCTAAACTCTGTACTTTGTTAAAAATATTCCGACAGACAGGGTAACTGAATCAAATCAACAAACTTTCGCCTAACAGGTTAAAAGTGTCCTACTTCTCATCGTGTAACATGACAGAGGTTAATGATATTTGTGTTATTTTTTCACTTGCTCATCTGAATTATTTATGTGTGCAGTTGGGTTTTTTGTACGTCGACTCTCAGCTGGGAATTGAAAGTCATGTCCTGGAAATTGTTTTAGAAAATTGATATAAATAACAGTTTTTTATTGAGAGTGCGTCGCATAAAAGTGTAAAATGTTGTACAATTGAATTTATATTTTTTATTAACTTAGCAATGATATGTGGTGTCATTTATAGAAAGTTAGTTTAAAGTTAATAAAAATATTTTTTTTTTATTTTATTGTAGAAAAAAGGAAAAGTTTTGACACAATTGAACATTAAATTTAATGTTACAAGAGAAAAATCGAGAAAATTGTTATTTTATGGTTTTTTAAAACTTTTTGTGTTTTGATAAAAAAAAATCTTTAGTATTTTTTTTCACACTTAATTGAATATTTTACAAAAATTTTTGTAAATTAAAACAAAATTTTAAAAAAAAAAAATAATTTTTGGAGAAAAAAAAATAATTTTTTTTATCTTATTTTATTTAAAAAATTTTTATGAAAATTTTAAAAATTATTTATTTTATTTTTTAAAAATTTAATTAAAAAAAAAAATTTTTTAAATATTTAATTTATTTTTAAATATGGCGATTTATTAAAAAAATTTTTTTTTTTATAAAAAATTTTAATTTTTAAAATTAATGCAAAAAAAATACAACTGAATCAAAACCCTCTAATAGTCAATAATTTGAAAAAAATTAAAAAATTAACAATTTAAATAACTCATTTAAAAAAAATAATGTATTTATTTAAATGAAAAAAAAAATATTTAAAACTTTTTTTAAAATAAAAAAATTAAATTAAAAATTACACCAAAAATTAAATAATTTTTTTTCTATTTTAATTATTTTGCAAGAAATATTTAAAAATTTTTATAAATTTTGGGCTGTAAAAAACAAAAAAATTTTTTTTTCGGCAAAAAAATTTTTAAATAAAAAATTATAAAAATTTTTTCTGTTTTAAAATTTAATAATTTTTTTAAAATTTTTAAAATTAAAAAAAAATTTAAAAAAAATTAAGAAAATCATTTAAAAATTGAAATTTGTAATTTTTTTATTTTTTTTTTAAATTTTATTTTTTTATTTTTTTTTTAAATAAAAAATTTAAATTTACTTGAAATTATAAAATTTAAATCTAAAAAAAACATTTTTATTTATTCATGTCTCTTAATTACTATAAAAACTTTAAGTACACATAAATAAATTATTCATCAATTTTAAATTGCTTACACTCATAAATAATTCAGGATAAAAATATTCCTCCTGATCATATGATGACGTTACTTTAATAAATTCTAAAAATAAATTTTATCTTCCACCCACAGAATTTTTATTTCAATTGAATTACGTTTGAAATTCATATCTCCTCAACTTTTTTTTCATATTTCTCTATTACATTTGTGACAAAAAAGAACTCTCATCTATCATTCATTCTTCAAATAAACACAAAACCATGAATTGATTGATCTCAGATCAATATTTCATATTATTATTATTATTTTTTTCATTATCGATAAAATGAGACAGATACTCGAAGGTATAATCTACTTAATTTTTTCGATTATTCATTCCATTTTTTTTCAAATTTAAATAAAAATAAAAAAAATCGATTACGTGCACAAACAAACTTGAAAATGCGAAAATCATAAAAAAATTTAAGCTGTTGATATGTAATTTATATGTATAATAAAGTAATAAGCAACGTAAAAGGGTGCTTTTTATGTGCTTCATTTCATTCATTGTGAAAATTTAGCCGACTTCACCATAAATTTGCTAATAATACCTGTGGTTTTACATAAACAACACTTACTTATTTATTTGATGGTAATTTTGCACTCGAACAGTTATTTTTTTTGCAAGTTCTGTTATTTCACATGTAATTCATGTTTTCGTGTAATTTATTACTTTTTCATCACTGATTTTAATGAAAATCGATAACAATTATAACCTCGTATTAATTTACGATTTAATTTTATTGGAACACTTTTTTTTAAATTTCTCGTTGAAATTTATTTTTATTAATTATTTATTAATAATCTATATTTTTTATTCCACAAATAATTAATTTTTGTCAATAATTTTTGCTTCACTGTTTAATTTTTTAATGTCAATATTTTAATATTATTTTATTTTTTTTTGTATAATAATTTACAACAATATAATTTGTTTCACAATTTTTTGTTTTGTTGATTTATTCGCTGCGACACTTTTTTACATGTATAATAAATTCTGTAGGAACAAAAGGAAATTTAATGAATTGATCTCAGGGGGTGTTTGAACAAGTATAATTAAATCTTTTATTTTTTAAATTAAATATATTTTTTTATAATGGAAAATTATTTTTTGACAACATTATAAAAATTATCATATTGAACGATACTTTTATTTTTTTTATTTTAATTTCAGGGAAGTAAATTTACTTTAGTAATTTAAATTTAATAAATAAATTTAAATGAATTTTAATTCAATTATTAAATAAATTTTATAATTATTATTTATAAAATTAAATTTCGTAATTATAATTATTTAATTTATAATTTATTAATATTAAAGAAAAATGTTTATTATAATTAAAATATTGTAAATTAAATTTTTATTCATTAATAATTATTTTTAATTATTCATTTAAATTTATTTAATAATTGCAAAATTTTAATCAATTATTTTTTAATAAAAAAAAGTTTATTAATATTTTAATTCAAAATAAAAAAAAATAAATAAAAAAATAATAAATAAGATAATAAAAAATAAAAACATAATTTTTTAATTAAAAACTTTGTTAAAAATTCATAAAAACACAATTTAAAAATTTAATAAACACGAATTTTATCAGATAATTGTTTGTAAAATTTCATAATTATATTTTAATCTTATCAAAGCATTTACAATGATACTTAATACAATTATCTTTATTTTTTTTGTACACGTCAGTTGCACGTCAGAGATTATCAAAATTGTGCAAAACAAAAAAATCAAGCTCTTTAAAGTAAGAAATAAAAAAAAATAATTTAATACTTTGTTGCATTTTTTTGTTACAAATTTATTACTTTTTATTGCAAAAATTCTACTTTATTTTCCCCATCAATTTTTTGATTAAATTTTATTTATTTTGTAACACAATAAAAATAATAATAAAATAATAATGAATTTTCTCAGAATTAAAAAAATAAAAAAAATGAGCTCTAGATTTTTTTTTGTATGAAAATATTTTTATTTGATTTTTCTGATTGACATTTTATTTATTACACCAATTTGATCTGCATTCGTTTGTTTCATTATTTTTTTTATTTATTTTTTTTTCACTGCAAACGTGTGGGATGATGACAATTATTACGCTTTTAGTTGCACAATATTGATTGTGTATTAATTATCCACGAAATTAAATAAATATTTGCATTCATTAAATCGTTTGTTTGTTTTGTGATTTCAATAGTTCAATACTGGGCACGCGACGTCAACCGCCAACGATTAATTTTTGTAACAAGTTTTTTTTTTTAATTTATTCACTTTGCGGTTATTTTTGGTCCGAAAGAATAACAATAAATAAATTGTGTGAGAGATACCGAGAGTTTTTCCGTAAAGTACGTCTGTTCAATCAGCTGCCTAAACATCAACTGAACGTAAAACGGAAAATTGCTCGATGGAATATTTTGTCGGTTGCTGTAATTTTTTTTTTGTATTTTAGTGTTGCTGATTTTCCTTCTGTGTACGAGATTTTGAGTGTATGGCAATTTCATCTTTATCAGGCAAGGAGTACTAAAAATTTCATTCACAATGTTCCAGACGACGGCTGAAGGGGAATTACTTTGTACTAAAAATGAACAGTCGTCGTAGGTGCCACAGAAACTCATACTCACGTACAGATGCGGAATAAAAACAAAATTTATGTAGTAAATATCGCTCAGCTGATAAGAAGAAATATCATTCTCTGTTATTGTTTTTCTTGTTCGGCGTTGCTGCTGGTGATGCAGTAGTGTGAGGGCGACGGTCGGTACATATTTGGCGGGAATTCGCTGCATGAACGTAAAATATGAAATTTTTCGTAATAACGGTACGATGCGACTCGCGGGAGGTAATTTTCGTGAATGAATTTCCAATACTTTGGGGAAAGTTAAAGGTGAGTTGAATTAACTTTTGCCCCATTGTCGGTCGGCAACACACGTAAACTTTATTGATTTTAATGAGATTTTGTAATATTGCCCATTTATTTTGCGTTCATTGTTCAGAAATTGCTTTGTGACCTAAATTTATGTGCAGATAATTTTATTGAATGAAAAACTTTTTTAGGCGATACAAATTTTGTTCTAATATTTTGTCGCATTTGATGAAAAAAGAGAAGTTGAAAAATATTTTTTTTCAGAATTAAATAACAAAAAAAAAAAAATAATAATTAAAAAATTAATTTAATTTAAAATACTTAATTAAATTTAAATATTTTTTAATTTTAATTTTTATCATATTAATTTTAAATTAAATTTTAACTAAATATTTGAAATAAAATTATTTATTTTTTAATTATTTTATATTTATTAATATTTTTATTTTATTTTTTTTTTTATAAAATTTGAACTAAAAATTAAGAAATTTTTGAAAAAAATATTTGGTGACGTGACTTATTTTGTTTTTTATCAAAAGTTAAATTCTTATAATTTTTATTATTTAAAAACTGGATTTTATTTATTAAAAAATTTAAATATTTTTTTTTATTAAATTTATAAATATTTAATTCATTTAAATTTAATTTTATAAAAAAAAAACAAAAAAAATTTTAAAAAAAAACAAATTTAAAAATTTAAAAAAAAAATTTTATTTTATTATTTTATTTATAAAATTTTTTAAATTTTAATTTGTTTTTTATTTTTTTATTTTATTTTTTTGTTTTTTTTTATTAAATTTAAATTTAATTTAATTTAAATTTTTTTAATCAATAAAATCCAGTTTTAAAATTAAATCAATTTAATTTTTTTAATTTTTTTTTTATTTTTTTTTATTTTTTTTTGAATAAAATTGGTTCGGGAAATTTACAAAACGCTGCAAAATTAAATTTAATCGCCTTATTGAATTACATTTCGGGTCAGATAAGTATTCTAAAATCCTCATCGTACATTTAACTTGTGGGAATTTACAACCGACCATTTACCGCCTGCAAAATACAAAAGAGCAATCATTACAATTTCATCGTTCCGTGCCAGCCAAGCCAGCCAGCATGCCTGAAAACCTTAATTAATCAATTTGACTTCGAGATAATCTGCCGCACGTGTGTGCGACAACAGAAATGAACAAAGAGGCTCAACTGTTTGCGCTTTTAATCAACAAATACTAAGAAATTTCTGATAAATGTTCCTCGTAACCTCTGAGCGACGAGGCATATGTGTAGCACTGAGCAGATAACAAACATGACGTATTACAAGAGATTTAATTAAGTCCGTGCTATATGACAGAGTGCCAGACGAGTAGTATTTGCTCTTGATCTTGGTACGAAAATAACCAAAAATGGGCAAAACGTCCGATGAGATGATTGAGTATCATTAGGTTTTGAGTGTGTTTGATATAAGCTCTCTCAGTCTAATTAGTGAAATAAAGAAGTAGTTTTGGGATGAATTCATGTTTTGCAAATGTTTGATAAAAAATTGTGTACTAAAAAAAATAAAAATATAATTAAAAATAAGAAAAGTCCTGAAAAAATATAAAAATTAAATAATAATTTTTAATTTAAATAATAATTTTTTTTATAATAATTTTTTTTAAATTTATTATAATAAAAGTACGAAAAATATTTTTAAAAAAATTTAAAAAAAATTAAATAATTAAAAATTAAAAAAATTAAATTTTAAAATTAATTATGATTAAAAAAAAATAGTAGAAAAAATTAATAATTAAATTAAATTAAATTTAAATTTAATTCATAGTTTTATAAAAATTAAAAAAAAAAAAATAGAAAATTTTATGTAAAATTTGAATTTAATATTTTTAAGTATCAAAACATGTATTTTTTATTAAACTCAATTTTTATAAATTTTAAAAGTAAAGGGATCTTAATAGAAATATTTTAAATTTAAAATTCTAAGAATTAAAAAATTAAACCCTTAGCAATATTTCAAACTTCTTATTTGCTTAATTTTGACATTTAAAAGAAAAATTACAATTTTCGGGTTAAATTTCGATTTTTTCATGATTTTTATTTTAATAATAAACCAAAATTTAATTTTTAAAATATTTCAATTTTTTTTTCCTTTTTTTTAAGCAATTTCTGAGAAACTAAAAATTTCCCCAATAACCGCAAATCATTAAGAAACCCTATTTTTAGTAACACACACCTGTTCTCTTCCCTCGATCACAAGAAAAAATTTGCTAGACAAATATCTTCTTCGTCATTGTTAGACAGTTTAGGTCAAAGTTTGCTAACTATAGACCAAAAAGTGCCGTCCCACACTAAAAAAAGGTATTCTCGTAAAATATTATTAGCCACAATTAATGGCACAATGAAATATGTGACAAAAAGGTTTTCATTTCCTTTTTTTATGAGAAAATAATCCCTTTTTCAACGTATGGTCGATTAAGTCATTAACCTGTCCCATCCACTTTAAAGAGATTATTATTTGCAGATATCGTTCGCTTTGCTTAGTCACCCGTTGAGTCACGCATCTGACAAGAAAAAACAAATCTTGATCTTGAAACAAGAAAAACATTAGTTTCGTACCGCACACTTTTTCATTTTTTGGAACAAGAAGAAGACGATGCGCAAAAGTATCTAGGAGTGCTAATCTCCTTTTTATTCGGCATGCTTTGGCGTAAACGGTCGTTTGTATAATTTGCCTTGCAGGAGAAAAATTAATGAACTGCTGCGTGCCATGAATGTCTAACGAGGGATAAACGACGGGATGGCAAAACACAAAGGTGTCTATCAAAAAAGAATTTTTTTTTGTCTTGAGGATCTCAGCTTACCAAGAATTGTCATAAACCGGTTTTTTAGTCAATATTAAAAAATAAAAAAAATATTTAAATTTGGTTTAAATTAAAAATAATTTTTTTCTTTCAAATTAAATCAAAAGTAAAAATTAATTTATTAAAAATTAAAATTTTTTAAAAATTGTAATTTTTCTAAATATTTTTTATAACTTGAACAAGTTGAATTCTCAAAATTTTTTAAAAGTTAAAAATTTTGTCAAAAAAATTTTTTGTATTGAATTTAAAAAAATAAAAAAAACCTTTAAAAACTTTTTAAGTGCCTTAATCAAACAAACTGAAGCTGAAGAAAAAAATCAAAATCAGCTTTCGGTTAAAACTTTGAACCGGTTATCCAGTTTTCCATTTATTCCTTTTGAAAACTTTAAGTTCAAGCCGCGTTAAAATAACTCATGACGCAATTCTCGAGAGTTTGTCTCTTAAAAATTCCTCTCGAGTCTTGAATAGTCTCCCATTTAAAATGGGAACGTAAATGCATGAATGATTAGCAATATTACTCTCCCGCGATAATTTCCCCGCGATATGAATGGAAAACGTGCCGTTCCAATTTACAACAACTGAATAGTAATTGCCAGCAAAGAGGATGACAATTCAAGTCAAGAACTCTTGTAAAAAGTTTTTCTTTGCATCCGAACTAAAATATTTAGTTTTTCATCATGTTTCGAACGCTCGTTTCTGCGTTACTATAAATCATCAGATACACGCGCCAATTTCTTTTTATGGCTCTTTTTATTTTATTTCGCATAAAATTGGCCATAACCGAGTCACTTATGCGGGTGGTGGTGGTGGCGAGACGAGAAACGAAACGAACGCAGACACGGAAGAAAAAAAAAAAGAAGAAGAGAAAAGTAGCAGATTTATCAAATTATCATTTATCACGCTGACTGACTTATTTATGAATTTGAGTCCCAGCACGCGTTTTGTATTGTCTTTTGTTGGCTATAAATATTTGGTGCGAAGCTTAAGTAGTTTTATCTTGTCTTGATTGGATAATTGATTAGATTGGCGGAGATTTTTTCTTTGTGGTAGGCTTGAAATAATAAAATGTAGCAATTATGGAGAGGATGTTGTTCTGAATAGCCTTTTGAAGAAGAAAAGTAGCGGATGTCCTTTTAAATATTTCATGCAGAAATAGTTCGAAAATTTGTGGTTTCATATGATTGAAATTGGCTAGAGCGCATTTTACTGTAATCGTAAGTTGATATTAACGCAGCTCTCATATTTCTTAAATTTATCCTTCATTAGCATCGTCATCGTGCTGCGATAAAATAGAATTTCTTTGCTATTTTCTTCATAACAAGCCCTGCATGCAGGTTCAGTCGAAGCTTTTCATCAGTCATGATGTCAAGGTACTTCATCTCTCGGACTCGTTCGAATGGCGTCTCGTCGATTTCAAGTGCTGCTGTCTCTCTTCTGCCTTCATTCAGTATCATAAATTTCGTTTTACTGGCATTGACTTTCAATTTCGACATTTTAAAGTAGTGAGATAGTGCTTCGAGGTTCTCGTTGAAAATTTTTTGTTGTGTTATCTGGCGTTAGTTATTAAAAAACAGTCAATTTTTATTTGTCAGTATTTTTTATAGAATAATTTATAGTTCAGTTCAAAGTCAGTCGGAAAATTTTCGCAACTATCCCTGGTCGTGACCAATACTAATTGCCTTACGTAGCGCCAAAGTTAAGTAGCAAGAGCAATTAAGCCTATGAAAACTCAGACTGCGACTCCGGATTTCCTGGACTACCAAAATGCATCATGCCTGGGCGTAAATCTGGCGTTTGTATTACCTTGAAAATACTAGTGTATTTAAAAACTCTTTTCGGTTTACTTCTTTGATCAGTGGCTGTGGGTTCACGAATAAATTAATATAAAAATGTATCCAATGTTTCCATTTTACTTGATGTTTTGTGATAATATTTCATGGGTTCATATTGTTCTTCGGGCACTTTGAATAAGCTTTCTGAAAAAAAATCTTTTAATGATTTTTGAGAAAAATACTTACCATCCAATACTTGAGTTAGATACTTAGCTCTAAAGATCTTATTTGACTTTCAGCAATCTTTCAAAAGATTCTTTTCAATTGTTTAAGATTTATTCTTAATTAAGTTGAGGACAGACATCTTCAAGACAAAAGTGCATTTTTCTTTCTCCGGAATGCACCGAAATCTAGGCCACTTAAGTAAACACTCGTAATTGTGCAAAAAATTAAGTTATTTAGACAGTTTCCTTCTGTTTTTTCATAAAGAAAAAAAAATTATGCACAAGAGAAATAATAAATTCACTCAAACGTAAGACCATCCAAGACAAACAACTCTGTCATCCCAGAACGGACTTGCACTGCATCATAAAAAGATGCTAATCCTTATTAAATGTCGTTTCATACACTTTTTCTCCTTTTTTTGTCATTCTGGTGCAAACAAAGGTAGATATCCTGAGCAAATTTGCAAGCAAGCAAAGAATGACAGACAAACGTCGGTCGCTATTAGTCTAACTAACTAACAGAACATTACTTGCCACTTACTCACAAGACGCAAAAAAAATTATCATGTCTTCTGTCGAGCAATCGTTGTCATCCTTGTCTTTGCTGTTGTCATCATCTACTATTTAGTGGGTGATAATTTTCTGTGTGACAAAAGTTTTTCCTCTGAAACGGCGCGGTGCATAAACTTTAATAGCTCTTTTTGTCTCTCTCTCTTTCGATCGTTCCATTCACAAACAACTGTTTTTCAAAAAGGAAAATAAGTTTTTTTTCTTCTGTTCTTTCTCATTTTTCCTATTTATAGTAATGTAAGTTTTTAATATGGTATGAATAAATATCGCACTAAGTTTTTTTCTTGTATAAAAAAAATAAATTGAGAGAACATAGAGAAAACTCATTAATTTTTTGTAATTGAGAAAATAAAAAGTGTGCAAAAGTATAGTTTGTCGAACAAAAAAGTTGCCTCCTTTGAGAGATTATTTGCATTGGAGCTCAAAATTATTTATTTTATTTTTAATTAACGTTAAATAAGTGATAGTTCGTATCCTTTAGAGAGCAACCAGCTTTCAAAAAAACTTCAATTTTTTTTTCAAGTTGAATTGTTTTTGAACTTTTAATGAGTTTATTATTCAAGAGTTTGATATTTTTAATTAAACAAAAAATAGATTGCTCTTGAATTGAAATAATTACCCAGAAAATGTCTAAATAAGGTAAAAATAATCAATTTTTTAACCACGTGACTTAACTATGTCAATTTTGGCATTTTGAATTTTAATCCCAGTATACATTTTAATATTTCTGTCAAAAATTTATTTAAAATCTTTAACCCAGTTCAAATTTTTCATTTCATTCTAATATAGATCCTTTATTTTTGACCCATTGCATATTTTTAAATTTTAACCACGTGACCAATTGCGTTATTTTTTTGAGAGATGTTCCATATATTTTTAAATTAAATTTTATATAACGTCATTTAGCCATTTCATCAGTCATGTCAAAAAATTATCCCGAAATTTTTTCATAATTCATTTTTTACTAATCCCAATGCAAATTTATCAATTACCATTTGGTCGATTACCACATTTTGAAATAATTTTCATTATCTTGAATATTTTAGTTTAAAATCATATTGATCCCTGTACAAATTTTTAAATGTTTTTAGAATGACTATCAAAAAATTTTTAATCCCAGTGCGAATTTTGAAACTCTACCTTATGATAAGTTACCATATTTTAGTATAATTTTCAACAAATTTCATTAACTTGAAGTTTTGAATTTAAATAAATATTATCCTAATGCACATTTGATTTTTTTTCAATACATATTAAAAATTTTTTAGTCCCAATGCACATTTTAAAAAATTTGATCACACGATCTAATAAATTAAATGATTATTTTTTGTAATATTTATTATTTAGAGATTTTTTGAAATTAAACTATGTCGATCCTAATGCACATTTTAAATTTTCTCCAAAACAAATTGCCCAAAAATTTTTTATCCCATTGCGTATTTTATAATTTTTTAAATATGTTTTTAATATGTTCCAAAATTTAAAAAAAATGATTTTAAAAATATTTTATTTAAAATTTTGTGACAAGTCACCTTAACATAGAATTTCTGAAATAGGTGACTTCTAACTAAGTCAACCTCGTTAGTGTTAAAAAAAATTCTTTCGTTACTCATCCGAAAAAAATTGAGTAAACAATCAATTAAACAGTTATCATTGCCTCTGGTATTCCGTTTACTCAGTCACCTATACGAAAGGTAAAAGTGAGAGAAATTTGAATAAATAACGGCGTAAACAAACCACAATCCGACCGGTGTGAGTGTGTTAGCTTAACCAGAAGTGCATATGTTGTTGACCATACACAACCACGAGCTACACACGTAGAATGATAAAAACACTCTCGATTAACATGTGTCACACATAACGGGAGATACAACGAAAGGTAAGTCAATAACACATGTGAGTACGTCCACTTATGCTGGCTACACGTAAAAAAAAGGTAAATAAACGTAATACGCAACTAATCTAGTGAACATAATTTTAGTGCCGCAGCAACCACTTGTTTGAACGGTCGGAAATTCGCTCGATAAAAAAAATCACAACAAAAGTATTAAAATAATAAAAGCAACATGTTTTATTTGTGCACGGTGCTAATATCGACACTTGTGATAGCGGATGCATTACAACAACGTAAAAAATGAATTTCCTTTGTAATTTTGGTTCGAATCACGTATTAATAGAGAAATTTCTTCACTACAGCCTATTATTTGACAAAATGCGTGAAAGACGATCCCGATGTCAACGAGTGTTTAATTCATGCCGGAAACAGACTCATAGAATTCTTGCGAAAAGGAGTGCCCGAGTTGGATATCCTTGAGGTGAGATTTTTCACTTTTTACATCATCCGAGACTTGATGTGATGTAAACATAATGCTTATTATTGCACACACAAGATCTAGTTTATTCATGAGTAATTGTTTAATTTTACTCTCTTTTGCAACAACTTTCATTGCTTTTTATTTAAAAATTCACTGAGCAATTTACGGGAAAAGATAAATTGAAGTAGTCAATGTAATTAGAGAGTTATGTTTAATGGTGAATTATTTTTTTTTTTTTGCCAAATAAAATAATAGATAATTTGAACCGGTTTAAGGGTTTTTTTTAGAAATTTTGATTCAAATTGAAGATTTTTTTTTTATTAATTTTAGCATTTTTATTTTTTTAGAATTTTAATTTTAAAAAGACAACTTTGATTAAAATCTACAAATTTTTTAAATAAAAATAAAATACTAAAAATAAAATAAAAATTAAAAAAAAATTAAATTAAATTAATTAATTAAATTAAATTAAATTAAATTAAAATTTAATTAAAATAATAATAATTTTAATAAAATTTTTTAAATTAATTATTAATATTAATAATAAAAATAATTTTTAATTTTTAAAATTTATTTATTTACATTTCAATAATATTTTGTTTTATTTAAAATATTTTAAAAATTATTTTTTTTTAAACATCGAAAATATTTTATTTAATTTTAATTTATTTTATTAAATTTAAAAAACTCATAAATGAAAATGTAAAATGGAAAAATAAAGGAAAAAATATTTTTTTTTTGCTTAAAGAATTAAATTAAACTTTTTGAAAAAATAAATCATAAAATGAATGAGAATAATTATTTTATAAATAAAAATCTCAATATTAAATTTGTTAAAAAAAATTAAAAAAAATTATTAAAAAAAATAAATAAATTAAAAAAAAATTAAATAAATAAATGTCGCATAAATAAAATAAATGAAATAAATAAATAAATTAAAAAAATTATAAAAAAAAATTAAAAATTACTTACATCAAATTGAACAAAAAAAAATACACAAAAAATTATCATATGACAATTATTTAAATTTATATTAAAATTTTTTTCAATTTTTCTAACAAAATATTAAAAAAAAAATCTTGCCACATTCCCTGACCTCCATTACTAAACTACGCATTCAGAAAATCTTTAACACTCGTTAGATAATTTCTTCTATTTATCACACATAAATAATATTATGTCACAATTCCTCTTCATTCAACTCAACTCCATTCATCCATTAATAAACGCATAAATAGCCAAAAAAAACATTCTTCCAAATTAAATCCACTTAAAAAAATTACTCGCTTTAATTCATTTAAATATTTTTTTATTTATTTATTTTTTTTCGCTGTGTATCGCAGGTAGAACCAGTAATAATTGATGAGATAAGTATCGCACTCGGCACTGGACCGGATGCATATAGATCTACATTTACGAATGTCGAGGCGTATGGAGTGAGCAATTTGACGTTGACAAATGTGAGGTACGTATTGCAACATTTTTTCTCTTTCTCTCTAATGTCGTCACAGCTAACTGGTACAAAGTTCACATGAAAAAAAAACAGAATCATTTTTCATTTTTTATTGGAATTGAATGTGCATTTCACAAATATTTGCTCGATGTGTTTAAATGGTTGTGATTCAATGTTTATTTTTCGCATTTTTTTGTGGGAAATTTCAGGAATTTTTTTTTTAACTTCAGGATATTTTGACACTTTGACTTCTTTTAATGGAAATCTAAAAATAAACAAAATTGTGTTGGTTTAGTAAATAATTCCTGAAAATTTTTTTTTGTGTTTTCGTTGAAAAAATTTTTTTCAGAGGAAACGATCATTATTAAATTTAAAAAATTTAATTTAATTTAATTTAAATGACGAATTTAAATAATTAAATTTATGTATTTTGATTTTTTTAAATTATATTTTTTTTAAATTAAATAATTTAAAAAAATTAAAATAAATTAAATTAAAAATTAATAATTAAATTATTTTTAAATTAAATAATTTTATTTTAATTAATTTTTATTATTTTAATAAAAATATTTAAAATTATTAAATTAAAAAATATAAGTTATAAATTTATTTATTAAATTTTAATAATTTTTAATTATAAAAAAATATTTTTTAAAATAATTATTTAAAATTAATTTAATAAATTAATTAATTTAAAATTTTGACAAAAAACATTTTAAAAGAATTTAAATTAATTTTTATTAAATAAAAAAAAAATAATTTTACAAGCTAAAAGTATGCCAAAGCAACTATAAATTCACAAATTACAAGAAAATCAGCTGTTAATCCGCTCTTTACAGCAAATTCTTAATTTTGTAACATCATTTTAATCCGGTTACGTTAAAACATTAAATAAGCCAATAAAAATTACTGTAAATTTCATCATTAACGGCCATTGAACTTGGGTTTTACCTTGAAATGACGTCTGTCGGTCGTCTCTTTTGTGCTTTCTTCCTTTATTTATTTCTTCAAATGCGTCATTTAATTTTTTGCTTAAAAAAATGTTATTTAAAAATTCAAATCACGCGAAATTCTTGCAACTTATTGTTTATTTATTTGTTATATTGATCCAAAAAATTTCATTCACGTCACAAAATATTTTGGAACATTTTCCAATAAATATTCTTTCTTAGCGCACAACATTCCTTCGTCGCATTTCTCCACCTTCCTTCGGCAAATAACACGCAATAGTAAATATTTTCTCGCATTCCATATTTTCCTTTGTGCCGAATGCCGCTGGAGGTGTTTTGATGTAAATTACGTGTTTAATGAGAAATCCAGGATCGCACGTCAAAACTATCAAGATTTTCTTGACAGTAATTGTTCCAATCAAGCTTTCAAGTGTATTTACTTTCTCACTTTCCTTCGTCTCTCGAAAACGAAACGAAAAAAATGTCGTGCAATCTGCTAACGTCATCACTTCTTCTTCTGCTTCGGGAACACAACAATAAGTTTTTTTTTTCACAAAAAAGTTCCTTTTCTCCATTTTTCGTTGCTTTCGCGAAAAAAAAGCATGAGAAGCAGCGTGATTGTATTATTTTTTATGCTTTTTGCGTGTAATATCACAGTTTGAGATAAAATATTTGAATTTGTAGGAAAAATTCTTCTTTTTCGGAAATAATGGGAATTATGAAAAAAATGTGTGTGTGAGTGAAGGTCAATCTGGTGCGCAAACATAATATTACCTACCTGAGTTTTTTTTTTATCTAAATACAACATCAGTCGTAAAGTAATGGAACGATATTTTTGGCAGCATTTTTACTTTATGGGAAGTCGTGGTGATGTTAGGAAAAAAAATTATAAGTTGTTTGGAAAAGCAGTAGCAACGGATATTGTTATTTTGGGGAGTAGGCGAAAAATATATTTTTAGGCAAACAAATCTCAAGGAACATGAGAAAAAAAGTTAATTTAAAAGTTGACAACTCGACAATGAAATACTTAGATTGTGGCGATTTGGTTCAGATCTTCATGGAAAAATTTATAAAAAAAAAGTTTTTCAATTTTTTCTTTTAAATAATTTTTAAAGAAATTTTTTTTTGAAAGTCCGCATTTATTTTTGTTTTTAATTTTAAATACCTAGTTTATGTTTTTAAAAGAAAATTTAAAAATATATCAAAAAATTAAATTAAAATTATTACAAATATTTAAAAAAAAAATTAATTTTTAACTGGATTTTTTTAAAATTTTGAACAATATTTTTTTTTTTATTACATTTTTTTTTGTCGAAAATTTGATTAAAAAAAAATTAAATAAATTAATTTTCTTGATTTTAGAAATAAATCTTGAAATAATTTCTTAAGTTTTTTATTTTATTTATTTATTTTTTTTCTAATTTAATTTTAACTGAATTGAGTTCGCTTTGTTAAAAATCAAAAAAAAATTTAAGATTTTGAATATTTTTTAAAAATGAACAATTAAATATTATTTAATTAAATTAAATTTGAAAATAAATTGTTTAATTTATTTTTTATTTATTTGAATTAAAACTAAATAAATTTATTTTGTATTAATTAAATCAATTAAATTTACTATTATAAAATCAATTAGGTACTTTTACTTTTAATTAGAATTTGAAAAAAATAAAATTTTGTACTTAATTTGTATGAGATTTTAAAGTTAAATTCCAAATTTCAGGAAATACAATATATTACAAAAAAAATAATAAAAAAAAGAGATAAAAAAAATTATTTTTTGAAAAATAACTAATATTTTTTCTTTAATCTCAATGTTTTCTCTTTTACTTTTTAAATAAAAATAATCAAAAATTTTATACTTTGGATTTTTAGTATAATAATTATTAATCTTAATGTTTTCTTTTTTACTTTTTAAATAAAAGTAATCAAAAATTTTATACTTTGGAAAATAAATTATTTAATTTGATTTTTTTTTTATGATATCATTTAAATAATTAACCTATGATTTTATACTTTGGATTTTTAGTTTAACAATTAATGTTAAATAAAACAGTTTAATGTTCCAACTGTTTTTTTTTTTTAAGTAATTACTAAAATAATTAAATATTTTTAAAATTATTTATTATTTTTTTTTCTGTTCGATTTGTAAGTTTTTTGAAGATTCTTTTAAGAAAAAAAAATAATAATAAAGACACAAAAAATTAGATTTTAAAAAAAAACAAAACATTCTTTTATGTTAATTTTAATAATAAAGCGCAAATCTCTTGATAATCAAAAACAAAAAAAAAATAATACAAATAAATTTTTCCCCTACAGGTCCGACATCGACAGCTTGCAATACCAACTTACCTTCGAAATTCCTCGCATTGTCGTGAATGCCGCTTACGACTCGTCAGGCGTCCTCCTGCTCGTCAAAGCATCTGGCAAGGGCGATTATTGGGGCGAATATGAAAATGTCAAGGCCAAAGTTTACTTCAAAGCGATACCAGCGTACGAGCAAGACGGTCTGACCTACATGACCGTCGAAACAGCCAAACTAGATTTTAGCGTGAAAGACATTCGGATGGGGGTGGAGAACATTGAACGAGGCAACGCCGTGTTACGTAAGCAAATTTTTAACTTTTAATTGGAAAAAGTACAAAATTCAACCGTGCGAAACATTTTGCAGAAGCCGCCCTTAATTTATTCATCAACACAAATTCGCAGGAACTACTGAAGGAAATGAAACCCGATCTACGTCGAAAATTGACGCAAATAATGGAACAATTTATGAATCGGTTATTCCAAAAGATACCGCTCGAACAATGGCACGATTAAAAAAAAAACATTTTTTTACCATTTTATTTACGATTTTAAGCACTTTTTGTAACGTAAAGGGGAAATTGGGAGGGAAAAAGCATTCAAGAAGTGTCAATGGCAATGAACTGCATGCAACACGAAACTACAACAAAAGAAAGTGAAGCAAACGAGGTGAAGCATGCTTCAGTTTCATTTATTAATTTATTTTTACGAGAACATTCAATTAAGTGTTTAAATTTATCCTCTCTCTTGAACGATCGATGCCGCACGTCGTACAATATTTACTCGAAATAATACAATAAAAGGAGACAATGAAAAGACTTTTTAATTAAATAAATTGATAATTTGCATTTTCAATCAATTTTATCGGCGATGACAGGGATAATTTTCAATATGCACGGAAATTAAGCGGGAAGAAGAAACCTTGTGTGTAAATGAAGTGCATTGATTGATTTCCATGGAAAAAAATTTTATCGAGAAAACCTTTTTTTATCTCTTGCATCGCATCATTTATCTCACTTCAATTTATTTAATTTTTTTTTTTTTCGTACAATGAGAAAGCGATTACCGACACTATCTTCAGAAAAACTCATGAATTACTAATGACGACATCCTGATAACAAATTGCGATGCTTGTTAAGGTTGGTACAAGGATTTTAAAAATATTTTTGCGATTTTATTGAATTTTTTTTTTTGCGATTTTATTGAATTTTTTTTTGCGATTTTATTAAATTTTTTTTTGCAATTTTTATGAATATCTTTTATTTAGAATAAAAAAAATTCCTAAAGTTATAAAATTTTAGAAATTTTGATATTTTATTTTATTTTATTTTATTTTATTTTATTTTATTTTATTTTATTTTATTTTATTTTATTTTATTTTATTTTATTTTATTTTATTTTATTTTATTTTATTTTATTTTATTTTATTTTATTTTATTTTATTTTATTTTATTTTATTTTATTTTATTTTATTTTATTTTATTTTATTTTATTTTATTTTATTTTATTTTATTTTATTTTATTTTATTTTATTTTATTTTATTTTATTTTATTTTATTTTATTTTATTTATTTTAGATGAATTTTGTTCAATTTGAAACTTTAATAAAATAAATTTTATTTAGAAATAAAAGAAAAAAAAATTAGAAATATTTCAAATATCGAATAATTGCAAATGAATAACGCTGTTTTCAAATTTTGAATTAGCAAAAAGCGAATTTCAAATTTTCAACTGTAATTTTTTGAATTGACATATTTCATAAAAATTTGATTTTCAAATATTTTTAGAATTTTTTGCTTTAATAAGTACTCACTGATAATTTTTTAAAATTCATGTCATCCTGAAAGTAAAGACCTTTTGTCACTTTTATCTCTAACAAACGAATTTTATTTTTGTTAAACATGAATATTTCAAGTCAAATGCGACAATAGCTTCTTTTGTTTTCTTGTTGACACCAAATTGCTACTCAAAAGGGGTAGATACTCAAATAATTAATTATACACTTTAAAATTTCATTGTCTTAAATTCCGTTCAATTCGAGGAAAAAACAAAATTTTACTTTTTTGCTCTTTTGGAACCTCTAGATCTAAATAAATCTACGGAAAGAGACAGAAGTGGATAAATGGCATTGAGAACCAACATTTAATACATCAAGCAAAACAAAGAAAACACGTTGTCACCCACAGACTTTTCTTAAGAATGGCAATGAAAAATGTTACGAAGAGAAATGAAGCTTGACACTTCGTGACTGTTATAATTTTATCAAAATATTTCAACTTTTTTAAAATTATATACATATGGAAAAATATTGCGTGGGAAGTGTTCTCTTAGAAATGTGCTGATTTAGTAAGAAGAATTTACATGTTTTTGTCCTTGAAGACACTTCCGGCAAGCTCGTGTTTGGAATTTATGAAGACATATAAAAAACATTCGCAACTCAAAAAATTACATTTCTCAAGGATTAAAATATTATTCTATTAAATCTTCCCGAGAAAACTTTCTTTTTTTGATTTAAACTGCCTTCTAATGTTTCTTCAAGAGTAATTGTTCAAACGAAAAAATCCTTCAAACTTTTTCCTTTTTTCGCTTCAAAAGGAAATTCGAATCAACATAATCAATTCATCTACTTTGTTGCACCGCAAAAAGTCTGCTTGTTGCTCGCATAAAGAAAGAAAAAAAAACTTTTTGGTACACAAAAAGCAAAGTCATAACTTCATTAGCCATTAAAAGTTGATGGTGCACGGCAAGAACATTAAACTAAAACTTCAAATCCTCCCATAAGTAATACAATTTTATTCTATTATTAGCATTAGCGATCGTTAAGGCATGAGTGGATCTATTTTACTACCTTGCTTTTCTTTGTCGTGTCGAAATATTAGTAAAACCATTTTATTGCTACTAACTATGTATGACATAAATTCGCAATTTAATAGTGATTGCTATCATTGATGTTGAAGCACAAAAAAATAAGTATAACAATAATAATAAATCGCAAATTACTGCCTATTGAGACTTTTAGCTAGTTATGTACGGCGGTGAGACGACAATAAACTAAAGGTAATTCAGGTACAGCAAGAATAAATAAGCGAACAAATTGGTGGCCAAGGAACTTTTTTTTGGTTAAATACATTTTAGTATGAAAAAAATACGTCTTTGTGGATTTGATGTCTGTCCGTGACAATTCAAGGAAAAAATTAAGGAATTTAAGGAACTGGAATAATTGTTAAAAATTTCAACAGGTATTTGGAATTTAAATATTTAACCAAAAATTTGGCTCCCGGGTAAAAGAGACAAGGTGAGTTTAAAAATGATTTTATTTTTTTAACAATTTTTATAATTTTTATCCTTAGACCACAGCTTCAAAATAACCAAAACTTTAAAGTCAAGGTTAAACTGAATGCCGTTTAACCGCAAATTATATGTCCCACATGTAAACGAAATTTAAGCAGAAAAAGATTTAAAATTAATATACCAGCAAATGGACCATCCACAACTGTCTACAAATACACAGATTGAACTTAAAAGATACGACCAACGACAAAAAAATTAGATATGAAATTTCCAATAACAAAATCTAAAATAAAAGAGTTGGTTGAATCAGAAGAATTGGAAAAGTTTAGGAAACGATGTGCAAGAAATTAAAAATGGAAATATGTACTATGAAAAGCAATGAATAGAAGATAGTATTTAAGACTTAAAACGAAAGCAGACGATAAAAAAAAGTATTGGCGAATACCAAACTAATGAGTTTCCTCCGTTTTACTTTTTGCTGTTTTGCAAAAATCGAGTCAAAAAAATCGACAGAAATAAAGGATACTAACACTCCATATTACTGGATATAAACGACATAAACTATTCAGTTTTTCTCCGATATGAAAGATCCTTATCATGACTCACAATATGAAGTATCAGTATAAAATGGTCAAATAAACAAACATCTTCACATTAAAATATTCTTTGATATGTCTCACTATTAAAGTAATTAGTGTCAAATGTCCCATAATATTAAATTTTCTAGTCTACTCAGTAGGACAGCTTCTTTTGATATTACACCCCCAAGAAATTCATGCATAATATTTTTTTTCTATTACATATTTCAAAGAAATAGAAACACTTAAAAGTACTAAGAAAACATTTTATTACAGGTAACTTTTCATATTTATCGATATTTCTTGTATTACTTTCAGTAAATAAAGCTTCATATCGATAACATATTAGAAAATTTCTAAAATATTACATAAATGGAAAAAATTACATAAAAGGTCATTATGAAACCGATACTGGATCAATCATTTTTTTTAATTCAAAATTATGCTTTTTTACATTTCTTTAATTTTTACTGATCATAAAATAATTTTTTTTTATAAATGCGCTTAAGTTTGCTTCTTTTCAATCACACGATGACTTTGAATCACATTTGTTTTATTAGTTGAAGTAAATCAAATAGAACTCATGATTTATATTACTTCGTTTAAGAACTGTCGGATTCTACCTGTACATAATTTTTTTTTCGTAACATAAGGACAAACAATAAGGAAAGGTAGCAAAAAATGGATAATCTCAAGTGTTTTATCAAGACATACACAAACGTTCGTTCAGAGAAGGTATTTTGATGAAAAAAGTAATAAATATAGGTCGCAAGATTACACAAACAGAATTTCTTTTGTGCCACTTTTCTTTCAAAGCGTTACTGGAAAAACTCATTGAAAGTAAATACAACACGCTTTTTATACGTTTTCAGACCAAAATGTACGTGTTCTGTTTGTTTGTTATTACAAAATTGAACTCGCACCGAATCAGGTTAAATTTAACCTTTTCCGTCCAATCAAAATTTGTACGAAAAAAAGTAAACAAGGAACAAAAAAAGGTAAAAAAAATAAACGAGTGGAAAGGTAATCAAAAAACAATTCTTCAGTCGGTTGATGGCAAAGTGGCTGAATGATGGAACAAAAAATCTTTATTTCCACGAATGAAATTCAATTTTTTGACCTGATCTGACAAGGGTAACGTATAGATTTTTTGTTTCTATTGTCCAGATTTTTCATAGAAAATATTTTTTTGCCCATTCGGTAGACAATGAGCAGTACCATGACGACAATAGCAAAAAGTGTGAACTCGTCTATTCACAATTTTTTTTTATCAAAATATCACGAAAACTCACTCTTTTCTCATTTTCATCGATTTTCAAGTGATGATTGACTCTCTAAAGGCAAAAGCCATTATTGATGGATTTTTTTTATATCATTTACGTGCAGCGCTGTAGTTTCCAAAAGGCCCAAAGGAAGAAAAAAAAAACAATTTTGATGTTGTTGTTGTTATTAGTTAAACTTTGTAATGTATCACGTGCGTTCCATAAGTGAAATATGGTTACAAAAAAAATGTTCATTTCATTCATAAAACATCTTCCGAAAGTTTGGTTGGTTGTTTTTCAATAAAAAATCGTGGAGACGCCTGGTGAATACAAAAATTTTAGATTTTTTTTACGATTCGCTCGAGAGAGCATCAGAGGTTGAGAAGTGTGTTAAATTTGGTTGCTCTTATCCCCATAAAAACTGCCGCTGTTAAGCCAAAACACATTATTTGGTGGATTTTTCTGTTCATACTTTATGACTGTCACGAATGCCAGATAATGGCAGTAATGAAAATGTGATGAATGCGAAAATACTTGCAACGTTGTAAGAAAAAAAAGGGGTTTTTAAAGGGAAGTAACGACTTATCTCATGAATTCGTAATTTGAACATTCATTACAAATAAATTGTCTTTCGGGTGAAAAATGTGGGAGAATGTGATCTTTAACACTTTTGGATGTAAGAAAATAAATGTGCTTAATTTTTTTTTATTTTTTTGGTTCTTCACCTTTAAGTCGAGAAACCAATCAATAAATGTTTGTACGTTACTTGGCAATTTCCCAAGATACAGTAGAAAATATCTCAGAGAACTTTTACTTCCTGTTTTTTTTCTCGTTCATACACTCAAAATAAACACATAAAGAATACAAAACCCATAATTATATTTGTAGTCATGGTTGGATGGAGTGAAGCCATAGAGTTGTGAAAAACCAAAAATTTATGGGGAGATTTAATTTTCTTAACTTTTGTACATAAATGAATTTTGTGGAAAGATGTTGTTGTATTGAATGAAATTATTTTACAAAATCAATTGTTAATTGGTAATTAAAAAGGATTAAAAATAATATAATTGCATGAAATATTCTACAGAAAAACAAATATTTTTCATCAAAGAATGATTTTTAATTTAATTTTTCTTTTTTTAATGTAAGAAAAAAAAAATTATATAGAAATTAAAAGTAAACACAATAATTTGTGAATTTCAAATTTTTCTTATTTTTAAAAATTTAAAATGATTAAAAATGATAAATTAGAGCCCTCTGACAAATTTTTTATCCATTTGGAGCAAGATTTGACAAAAATGACTTTGACACAGTTTTTGACACAGTTTTTGATTTAGTTTTTGCTCTTGATTTAGTTTTCAAAACAAAACTGTGTCAAAGAAAAAATTTTTTTTCAGTTTCAATTTTTTGGCAGTTTTGAGTTAATAAATGATTAAAAATGATAAATTAGAGCCCTCTGACAAATTTTTACCCATTTGGAGCAAGATTTGACAAAAATGGCTTTGACACAGTTTTTGACACAGTTTTTGCTCTTGATTTAGTTTTCAAAACAAAACTGTGTCAAAGAAAAAATTTTTTTTCAGTTTCAATTTTTTGGCAGTTTTGAGTTATAAAATGATTAAAAATGATAAATTAGAGCCCTCTGACAAATTTTTATCCATTTGGAGCAAGATTTGACAAAAAAAAATGGCTTTGACACAGACATTTTTTGATTTATTTTTGCTCTTGATTTAGTTTTCAAAACAAAACTGTGTCAAAGAAAAAATTTTTTTTCAGTTTCAATTTTTTGGCAGTTTTTAGTTACAAAATTATTAAAAAAGATAAATTAGAGCCTTCTGAAAATTTTTTATCCATTTGGAGCAAGATTTGACAAAAAAAAATCTTAAAATTTTTAACACAAATACAACAAAAAAAAATAATGATAAAATAAAAAATTAAATAAAAATTTAGGAACATAATTTAGTAAAATATCGGAGAAAATAAATATTAATAATTTTAAATAAATAAAAAAAAATATATTTTTATTTATTTGAAGATTTTTTTAATTTTATAAGAACATTTTGAACCGAAAAATTTTCTGAAAATAATTAATAAAATATTTAAAAATTTATATTATTGAAAATTTTTCAAATATCGAAACAAAACTATTTAATTCAGAATAAAATAACGCGACTTGACTGCATAATATGAATTTCACTACCTAACAAAATAAGGATAAATTTCTCGTTATATCGTCAGTATCGCATTACTAATCGCGAGAAAGCCTCAACTTTCGTGGAATTAAATAAAACACAAAATTTTAAACAAATATTTTGTGCTGAACTCACATCGCAGTGATTTATCTCTCAGTCTACTTGTGCTCGCATAAATTCACGATTTTGTCTGCAAACTTTGCCGTCTACAACAAATCAACTTTTTAGCACGACCATAATTTTGTTCATCTTCATGAGGAAGAGAAAAATTCATAAATTAGTTAAGCTCAACGAACGCAGAGGAAATTTATGAAATGTTGCTCCGCGTTTATTTATTCGCTTGTTTATGTTTGACTTTGTCATAAGTAACTCGTCATGCGTGCTGAATGTGGTCGCCCGAAATAAAATTGAATTATTTCGCTTTGGCACCTGAAGACTTTTCATGGTTTCCATTGTGATTTTTGTGACAAAGTCATTGAACGTTTTTAGAAACAACATTTATCGGAAAAAGAAGAAAAGAATTTTTTTCTGTTCTGCAGACAATGGAGTTGTCGTCTCGTCAAACATGCTGAAACGGCAACAAAATGCACGCCATGACAATGACTGACACACTTGATGCAAGAATAATGAAGACAAAGTGGGTTTTACGTGATTTACAACTTGAAGAAGAGTGAATGACGGAGCAAAAAGTGTCAATCTTCAGTTTATTTTACCGAACGAGATATTGAGTTGAATAATTTTCTTCGTTGCACACCTGCACGTGAAACTATGAAGGAGTTTAAAATCAAGACATAAAAAAACAATTTTGAAAGAGACTACTTAACAAGTAATAACGGCAACTGGGTGGTGTTGCATAAATCACAATACTATGACTTAAATTAGATATTTTAAGAGCGTAAATCTCAATTTGTTTCGTTTTATTGGTTGGTGTAGGTGAGGGTCTTTTACGGGAATTTGATGGTTTTATTGCTCTTTTTGAAGTTTAAGTGTCTTTTGTGGTTTACAATAGGACAAAAATCTAATAAAATTCAATAAAAGCTTTTCTCTCACAGTATTAGATTGAAGAGTAAAAAAATATTTTTAAAATCAATCATTTTAACTGGTTTTTTTACGAATTTTTGCATAAGTGAAAAATAAAATTGAAAATTAGAAAAAAAAGTTTTACAAAATAATTTTTTTTAAAATTTTTTTCTAATTTTTAAAATAAAAAAAAAATAATACCTAATTTATTTTGTTTTGAAAATTAAATAAAATTAAAAAAAAAACTGGCTAATTTTCAAATGAATTAATAATGAAAAATAAATTAATAAAAATAAAAAAAATTAATTAATATTTAATTTATTTAATTAATTAATTAATTATAATATTAATATTAATATTTAAAAAAAATTATTTTAAAATTTTATTTAAAAAAAATAAAATTAGTAAAAAAAATTGAATTAATAAGAAATAATTCATTTATTATTTACCTAATTAATAAAATAATAAAAACAAGTTAAAAATAAATAAATTTTATAGTTTAAAAAAAATGATTAAGAAAAAAAATATTAAAAAGCTTAAGATAAAATTTAAAAAAATTTTTTTTAAATAATAAAATTTAAAAAAAATAAAGAAAAATTAATTAAGAATAAATATTTTTTTAATTTAAGGTTTTCAAATTTTTAACGCAAAAAAAAAAAATAAACCGAACTTCATAAATTTTTGTATCATATTAAATAAAATTTTCATTTATCCACTTGAATAAATTCAATCAAAAAACCGCTTTTGTGGAGTCAACCCAATAAAAGGTTCACATTTACGCCTTTTTTTGCCATTTTTTATTACAACAAGAAAATTACGGTCTCTATAAATAAAAATAAATCTTTTTAATGTTCTCCCATGTGTCAGTTACACGTAAATATAGATTTTTATTTAGCCAGATACCTACTTTCTTGACACAAAATCGACGGTATTTCCTTTGTTACCCAGATTTCCTTATTGGCTGCAGGAAAGGATTCAAGTGATTACTCCCACTGTGACTCGATTTTTTTAAAGGGTTTCTATTAATAAAAAATTTAATCTTTTTTTTATTTCATTACATTTTCCGGTAAGTAACTAATTCTCTGATAATCCTCTTAAATGTCGTTTAAAAGAGAGAATTTCCACTCAACTTCCATCACTCCCAAATTGAAACGCAATGAAAAATTTATTTACTTTTTTTTTTGCACCTTACTTGGCGTGTGATTGATGTTCTAATAACTAAACATCAATCTCGCCGACACGCCGAGATAACAATTCCGCATTAACAATGCAATAACGATGGATTGTGTTTTTTCCCACATTTTTCAGGTCACCGAAGAAAAGTCCAAAAAAATTCGCTGTTCGATCAATTTATCACGTTCGCACAAAAGACGACCCAGAAACGCGAAATTTTATGTTAATCGATGCCGATGAAGGTACAGCGAAAAAAAACGAGATAAATTTTAAGTGGAGCGAATTTTCAATGCGAAAAAGGGTTACTGTGCCCCATTTTCATCCTTTTAACGCGATTGCTGCACGAATTGAACAACAAATTATATGGAAATAAAATCGAATTTTTGTCTCGTTGCTGTGTCTTTAAGTTGTCTATTTGATAGAAATCTAATTTTAGCTTACATTCGAAGGTAATTTGTTCGTTTTTTGCTTCATTTTAAAATGTTTTAAAGTTCGTTTTTAATATAAAATTGTAAATTCATTCATTTTGAAGTAATTTATGTTCTTTTTTTAATTTAAACCAGTGCTCTTGGAAATATTTTAAAATTAAAAGAAAAAAAAAATTAAAAAATTAAGGAAATATAATTTTTGTTTTAATTTTAAAAATATTAAAATATTAATGAAATTTTTATTAAATTTAAATAAAAAAAATTTAGAAACGAAAAGAGAATTGTTAAAAATTAGGAAAAAAAATTAATTATTGAAAAAATAAGAAAATTTAAAAATTAAAAAAGGAAAAAATTTTGAACTAAACTTTTTAGTAAATTGTACTAAATGTAAAATAATTATAACAAATTTAAATAATTATTTTATTAAAATTTAATTTTTAATTAATTGATTTTTTTTATTTTTTTATAAAATTATTTTTAGAATTCAGCTGATTTTTAATTTAATTTAATTTAATATTTTTTATTTGAATTATAATGAACCATAAATTTTTAAAATAATTAAAAAAAAAATAATAAATAAAAATTGCTAAAAACTAAATATTCAGAATAAATAAAATTTAAAAATTAAATAAAATTCTAATAGTTTAGAAAAAACAAAGAAAAAATATTTTTCATTTTTTTTTTGTAGAAATTCATTTTTTATTTTATTTTAATTTAACTTTTATTTTTATATATATTTTTTTAAATTAAATTTAATTTTTATTTTTTTTTTTTAAATTAAATATAAATTTAAATTTTTTTTAATTAAATTTATTTTTTTTTAAATTAAATTAATTTAATTTTTTTTTTTTAATTTTTTAATATAAAATTTTGACTTATTTTTAAGCTAAAGTCAATTTTTTTACAATTTTAAATTAAATTAAATTTAATTTTTATTTTTTTAATTAAATTTAATTTTTATTTTTTTAATTAAATTTATTTTTATTTAATTAAATTATTAAAAATAAAAAATAATTTTAAGGAGAAAAATCTTAAAAATTTCCTAAAACAAAATTTTAATGCGCTTTAACATCTCACTTTAAACCTGAATTTTAAAGTTTTCTTTTTTTAGCATCGTTCCATTTCATTACACGACAGACATCTACTCACTCACTCTGTAATAAATGGCTCAAGCTACCTTTTAAGGTTACACTTTGCATGAAAATCACGTTTTGATGAGTCTTCTCCAACAGTTACCTTTCAATATTGTCACACAAATGAGAAAACTATCACAATTTTTCACCTTGACGACATTTGTTGCACGTAAAATTGAAGGTAAATTTTTCTCTTGCAACGCAAAATTCAAATGAATTATTCACAAATTTATCGGTACCGTTGTCGGACATCACAAATCAGGTAACGATGTCTGGATGGACGGACACTGGTTGATCAAAAGTGAAAAAGGATTTTGTGCAACTTGTCAAACAAAAAAAAATCGTTAAATCCACTTTGATGTTGGCAAAAGTAATTTTCAGCTGTAAAATTTTAATTTATCGCAAAGGACGAGCTTCCAATATTGATTTTATGGGAAACGAGTTCATCGTCGTCATCATCATCGGAGCAACTTTCGAAGTGAAGCGAATTGAAAAAAAGGGACGTTGTTTGTCGTCATGTAGGTCGGCTCATATAAATTTCACGACCCAATAAAAAGCAGATTTTAATTCAATAAATCCTCATCAATTTTGACACGTTGCTCCTGTCTTGTCTCGTTCTGCTGCGTGTCGTCAGTGCCATGGAGACAAGAAGAAAACGAAGAAGAAAAACAATATTAAGCGTTTTATGTGCATCACATGCCAATCAGAACTGACAAAGTAGCGACGTGAAAGACTAAAAGATCGTAAATGTTGAGCACTGTTCCTCGATATTTCTCTTAATAAATATAAATGGCATTGCTCAATAAAGTGACGGGATTTACGGCGAAATCAATTTCCAATAAAATCACGAAATTGTCATAATTTATGTGTTTTGATAGGTTTGCAGGGGAATTTTAAGTTGATCAAAGACAGATGAGGCAATTAATGGTTAATAAAAACGTTAAAAAAAAAAATTAACTTAAATTATTTTTTTAAATTTAATAAAAGTTCAAAAAATTCAAACAAAAATAGGAAAAAAATTGATGGATTGGAAAAAGAGTCAATGGGACAGAAAAAGGTCAATTTATTTTTTTATTAACAAAAAATATTTTGAAAATTGACAAACACAAAGACCAAGTGGGAGTCTCACTTTGAAAATGTCAATCAACTAAATATTGGTATTACTCAGAGTAATTTTCTGATTTTTTTAAAATATTTTTTTAATTAAATGTCTTGCAGCTCAATAAATTAGAAAAAAAATATTTTTAAATTTTATCAAAGGATTTTTTTTAAATTTTTTTATAAAATAAATCTAATCAATTTTTTCCGTACATTTTTTAAAAATAATTTTCAAATAAATAATTTCCTTTTTTGTTTAAATTTTTTTTTTTAGTTGAATTTAGTTGAAAAAAAAATGATCAAAAATTTTATTGCAGCATTTTTTTGGTTCATAATAAATTTTTATTTATTTTTAAAAAAGTAAGATTTTTGCCAGATTTTTTTCTAAATTCAAAAAATCATTAGAAACGCATCAAAATAAAAAAAAATATTATTAAAAGCTTTTTAAATAAAAATTAATTCCTTTTAATGAAAAAAAAAATATCCCAATTTTTGTATAATAATTTTTTTCTTTTTTTTCGAATTTTTATGAATATTTTTTAACTTTTTGAATTTTTCCCAATTTTTACCTAATTAATTTATTTTTTTAGGAGAAAAATCTTTTATTTCAAAGTTTTTAATTATTTATTTTTTTATTATTGGAAATTCATCATTCAAATTTTAAAAAAATGTCAAGTTTTAGAAAAAAAAACAAAAAATGTGGCCAAAATTACAAATAGCAAGAATTCATCCAGATAAGAAATTTTAAAAGTAAGACATAAAACAGATAAAATTTAAGCACCAACTCCAACGCCATGAAAAAATAGATAGATTAAAAGCTAATATTTATCGTCTTAAAACAACTTTTCAACACCCGCGGTAACAAGATTCATAACCCAACACAGAACATCTGTTGATTTAGGATGTCTTAAAAATTTGCCGAACGAAAATTTTCTTCAGTCCGAAAATTCATTGGAAGTTTAAAAAAAAAAGTTTTTCTTAACTAACAACGAATTTCTTCAACACCAAGCAACACAAATTCGAAGCAACAAATTTCAAGGCAAGACACAAGAAACTTTTCAATGTCAAACACAATCTCTCCCAATCGTTTTTCCTCGGAAAAAGCATTTCCCGGTAATCTCAATCGCAAATTGAATTCTTTAGGTGTTTTTATTTATGAAAATTTCTCCCAAAGTAATAGACACGTAATAGTTTTGTGTTTACATATAAAGCTCTTTTTTTGTGCATTCACATAATAAAAATGCAATTTCCGCATGGATTATAGCAGACTAGACGACACTGAATACAATTTAGAAAAATATTCCGAAAATGATAGTGTTGTGAATGTAACTGAAAAATATGTTTCTCGTCTTCCTTCCTTCAAGTCAAACGAGGTGCATTCCATTTAAAAAATTCAAAAAAATAAAAAATAATAAAAAAAAAAATAAATTCATTTATGACAAAAATCAAAAAAATATTTTTATTAAAAAAATTTAAAATATTTTTTGAAATTTTTATATAAATAATTTTTTTTTGCCTAATTTTGCACATTTTAAATTTATTTAATTTTTTTAAAAATAATTTCAATAAAATTTTAAAAAAATATTAAAATTCACTTTAAGGAAAAAAAATACATTAAATTAAAATTTTCATAAATTTTTCAAAATAAATTTTTTTAATTGAAAATTAATTAAATAATTTTTTTATTAAAATACTTTAATAGTTTTTATTTTTTAATATCAACGTTTTATTTTACAAATTTATGCATTTAATTCCAATTTAATTTACTTAGGCAATAATTCAAAAAAAAATCAGTTTTATAAAATTTTCTTAAACTAAAATTAAAGTAATTTAAAAATAATTGTAAATCGAAATTATTTTAATATTTTTTTATATAAAAATATTTACTAAAAACTCAAATAAAAAAAAATTTCAACGATGTTTAAAAAAAATATTATTAGAATTATATTTTTTTTTTATTTTTATGATTATAATTTTTATTATTTTTTTTTTTTTCAAATTAATTATTTATCAATTAATACAAAAAAACTGTTAAAATCGAGGTTAAAATAAAAATAAGAGCTTTAAAAATTAATCACCTTATTTTTTTTATCGAAATTCCGGTTATTTTTTTAAGCTTTAAAAAATTCCTCTTACTTTTGCAAATTGTTAAAAGTAATTTGATTTTCACATTTTTTATGGAACGGAATGTCCCTGCAGCAATGCAACTTGTTTGCAACTCAATTTCTATAAACAACAATTTTAAACTTTTATTCGAAAGTGAGAAAATAACTTGCCATAAGAGATTTTTTAGTATTAAAATAATATTTTAAAATTTTGTCATTGGGCAAAAACGCGGTTAAATATAGATGAATAAAGAATTACAAAAAGTTTGACGACATCGCAGTTTTTAAGAGAATTTTAAAGTGAGAAAAATTTTTTTCGCAAATACTGCGAAATGGGACGTTTAAATAAAAGTTTTTTGACTTTAACACAAAAACTTTCATGGCAAAATAATTTGTTGATTTAACTTTTCTCCGGGTAATTGGGCCCAACTCCCAGCCATCACATGCACAAAAAACGAACAAACATGCAAAAGGAAAAAAATACATTAAGCAACACATGATAAACAAAAACAATTTGTCGAAATTTTAATTATTATTCTATTTTGTTTTATTTTTTTTTAAAATGGTAATATTAAAAAGTTATGCAAATAAAAAAGCCTTTTATGGGATTTAAAATATTGAAAATTTAACGATAATTAAATTTTTTTTATTAAAAATTTTCCCAAAAATTCAAATTAAAAAAAAGAGTGTTTGATTAAAAAAATCAAGGTCAAGATTTATATTTTTTTATTTTTATTTTTATTTAAATATGGCATTCATTGGAAATTTTTAAATCATATTTATTGTTTTTAAAGAAGGAAGATATTAAATTTAATTATTATATAAATTAATAAGTAGAAACTGTTAAAAAAAATAAAAGCAATTTTTTTTATGAAAAATTTTTTTAACGTCTAAAAATTCATATGATTTTTAAATAATAATTTTCACATTTTTCATGGAACGGAATGTCCCTGCAGCAATGCAACTTGTTTGCAACTCAATTTCTATAAACAACAATTTTACACCCATTTATTCGAGGTAGTGAGAAAATAACATGTGCCATAGAGAGAGAAAGAGTATTAAAATGAATATTTTATGTGCGATTGTGTGGGCGGCGGCACGCGGTAGATAGATGAAGAAAGAATTACAAAAAGGAGGACGACATCGAAGATTTAAGAGAATTTTAAAGTGAGAAAACTTTGAATAAATTTCGCAAATACTGCGAAATGGGACGTATTAAATAAAAGTTTTTCCCTGACTTTAACACAAAAACTTTCATGGCAAAATAATTTGTTGATTGTAACTTTTCTCTGGGATTTTTGGGCCCAACTCCCAGCCATCACATGCACAAAAAACGAACATTAGCAACACATGATACCGAACAATTTGTCGAAATTTAAATAATTATTATCTTTTGTCTATTTTGTTTTGAAAGAAAATCGTTTAAAGGCAGTCATAAAATGGTAATATTAAAAAGTTATTAAGCCATAAAAAAGCCTTTTTGGGAGTAATAAAATTATTGAAAATTTAACGATAATGAAATCTTGTAACCACAATATTGAAAATTTTCCCACAAATTGCAATCAAAAGGCGGAGAAAGAGTGTTTGATTGGCAAGGATCAAGGTCAAGAGCAGATATTTTGTGGTGTAGTATGACTAGCTAATTATATGGCATTCATGTGGAAAGGCAAATCATTACTTGGCAAGAAGGAAGATATGAAAGTCATAAAATGATAAGTAGAAACTATAAAAGTTGGCAATTTTGCTCTTATGAGGAAATTTAACGTCTTATTCATATGATTTTTAAATAATAATTATCAGGAAGTACAGAAGAGTTGACATTGAAAATTTTTCTCTTTCAAATTTTGGTCTTTTGTGAAAAAAATTACACGGTCCAACTAATTATTTCTGATATATTCTTAACAATTCTGAAACTTATTGGAGTTGATAGAGGACTAAAAAATATTCGATACGTATTTTTTCTTTGGCTGTAGTAAGTCAAATTATTTTTGTTTTATGAATTTTTTAAAATTTTGAAAAAGGTTTACTTTTTTTGCTCCTCATGTGATCTAGATTTTTTTAAAATTTTTCAAATATTTTTGATTTTTTTTCGCTTGTTTGTGTTTTTAATAATTTTTTGAATTTTTAACAAAAAATAAAAATTTTGCAAGAAATATACAATATTATGCTCAAATTACGCAAAATATGCAAAATATGCTCTAAAAGTCAAAATATGCAAAATATGCAAAATGAAGTTGGGCTCAAAAGACTCGAAATTTTCTGAAACGGATTTCCCCATATTTGGTTTTTCATTAAGACGAAAGAAAAAAAATATGCATTTGCATATTTTTGCCAAGCTTATTGATGACTAACTAATCATAACATCTTATATATATAGCTTAACAAATAGTAGATTTTTTCTTATTTGACGACAATAATTTCATTATTGGACACACTATCAACTACTTAAACAATAATATCACAGCTCACATTTCTTCTCTTATTTGGCGTTTCGTGTGTGGCGCAACATATAGTTGACATTTTGTAGAGTTTGACGACAGATAAACATGAAACGAAACATAATAAAACGATAAACAGCCAAAGCGTGCCAGAAATTTAAAAAAAATATTTTTGACTCACCAAAAATTGAAATTAAATTAAAATTAAGTTTCGAAATTCTTATAAAACATTTTTATTAAAAGTTTAACTTTTCAAAACAAATTTTTAATAAAAATTTATAAATATATTAAAATTTTGCAATTTCAAACCTCATTAGAATCCTAAAATATTTATAACAAAAATATTGAAAACCCCGAATTTTCCCGAAGTGTATCAATAAATAATCCTCTTATCATAACGGTATTTAAAATAATACCAAAAGGTAAATATTTGCATAAACAATCACCAGAGACTTAATTTATTTATCTACTGTTCATTACCTTCCTCATGGCAACGTTCAAGGGACCTATTTACCTCGAAATTTAATCTTTCTTTCTAAAAACAAACAAAAATTCAGAACATCGTTATTCCTCTCTTTTTTATATTCTTTTTTTATCGACATTTTTTTTTTGTTTCATAAAAAATAATGAATAAAAAATGACTCGAAATTTTCTCGTTGACAAAGATCATCAATTCAACCAATGGCGTGATACTAATTTATAGATTGTCCTATTTCCTTTTTTTTCGAATGTCACCATGTCACAAAACAAAAAAAGGAATGTCAAAAAATATTCATTCATTCAAAATCATGGTGTATGCCAATTTATTGGTGAGTTTCCGGTCAATTTAACAATCTAATCTCTTTTTGCATTGAACTAGAACCACAACATGACCACATTCGAGAGATAGGAATTTGTTACAATTTCTCGTAAATTTTTCGTTTGGATTTAAGGATGTTTTTTGTTTTAAATTTTATTCATGTAGATAAATTTTTTACTTTATTTTTAAAATAAAAAATATTATAAAAAAATTGTTAAATAAAATTATTTAAAAAAAAATTAATCAATTATAAATTAAAATGAAAAATAAATTACTTAATTTAATCAATTAATTAAATTAAATTTAAATTATTTTATTTAATTAATTTTAATTTATTATTTAAAAAAATAATTAAGTTCAAGAAAAAAAATAAAATAAATTAAAAAAATTTCTGATTTAATTAAATTCATAAAATTAAAAATAAAAAAAAAACAAGTTTTTTTAACGATTAAATAATTAATATTTAATTTAAATTTATTTTAAAATTTAATTAATACTAAAAAAAATAAAAAAATTAAATTTAAAATTAAAAATAAAAAAATCAAGTTATTTTTTATAAATAAATAATTTAAAAAAATATTTAATTTAATTTTTTTTTTTAAATTTAATTAATATTTAATTTAATTTTTTTTAATTAATTAATAATTAATTAAAATAAAAATATTATTTAAAAAATTTTTTAAATTAAATATAATTAATTAAGTAAAATTTATATTAATAAAAATTTTAAACTCTTAATTGAAAAATTTTTATATTTTCGATCTAGTTCTAGTTAATATTTTTTTTATTCTAAAAATAGCTTATCATATTCTTGTTTAACTCACATATTTATATCCGAAAATTTCCACCCAAGAAAGAGTTTCCAAATAAATAAAACATGACATTTCAAATTAGAATCGTGGTCAATCGATTTGTCCAAAAGAAAAAAATCATTTCCACTAAATGAGACGATTACAAATCGAGCAAAATAGGCAGAACCTTCCTCCTTCATCGTAATTTTTCTGTCACTGTCAAGACCATAGACAAGCCACACAGACAGCCATAAATTTTATTACATGACATTAGTGGAATTCTTATGCAAGACGCGTAAAGATGGAACATCAGATGAGGCAGCATGACACAACGATCCATTATTACTGCGAAGAAAGGCGACATTTTACAGCCGACAGACGCCCATCGTCTTCGAGAAGGGTTCAAGCCAGAGGAACTCTCGTTAGATTTGTGTTGAAATGCGCGAAAACGCTTTGTCACTGTCACGTCGATCAATCGCCAATTAAGTAACTTCCTTCTTGCTCGTTACAGAATTTTTTATTTTCTTTAAACTTTTTTTTTTCCTAGAAAAAAAATGAATAAAAGATAGATCTTGCTCCACTTTAAGAAAAACTTATGATAGGGGACATCATGTTCGGTGTATTATTATTTTATGAGAAATTCCCACAGCGTAGTTGGTGACACATCTGAGGATGACAACTTACAACAGCAGCACGCTTGACTGATGACACTATAAATATTATTTTTTTCTACTCTAGTTTCTTTCGCTTCTTGAATGTTTTTGAGATAAGAAATTTATTTTAAAGTGAATTTTATTTATGATGGTTGTCAATAAAACTTTTTATAAAAATAACACGATCATTAAGAATTTTATTGATTTATTCTTGACATGGGAGTTTTTATTTAAAAATAAGATTTTTCTTTTTTTATTTTAGAATATTTTATTAAATTTTGATTTTTTGAAAAATAAATATAAATATAATAAATAAAAAAAAATTATTAAAAATTAAAAAAAAATTTATAAATAATTTTTATAAAAAAACTAAATTAAAAAAAATTATTTAAAACTTTTTTTAATTTTTTTTTATTTAAATTTTATAACTGTTAAAATTCATTAAAAAATTAAATTTTCTAAAAATAAATTAAATTAAATCAAAAAAAAAAATCCTTTATAAAAAATTATTAAAAAAAAATGTTTCAACTTAAAAAAATCTCTTACATTCATTAACATAAAAAAAAATATTTAAGGAAAAAAATAAAGAACGGACCCAGACAGACTCTCTCCATAGAAAATAAATACAAAAGATTAAAAAAAAAACGAATCTCATCAATGTCATTTTATTTGGGGAAGGTCACTTACCTACTTCGATGCCACCATTTAGTAATGAATTGCAATCATTTTTTTCTCCCGTCTATTTGTGTCTGTCCTTCTTTCATTGTCATTCCTATAAAAGCGAATACAAGAAAGAAAATCGATGAAAATAATAGGAAAACTTTGATTAGGCAATTAATCTTTTTTTTTCTTTTACCTCATTTTGGTATTCATTCGAAAAATTTACGATATTTGTCTGGAAATATACTGACTGAATACAAGAAAATAATTTTTATTAGAGGAAATAAATCTTAAAAATTGATGAATTAAAAAAATAAAAATAAATGAATAAAATTTTCATATACAAAAAAATAAAATAAAACCTTTTCTAATTTTTTGAGTTCAAAATTGTTCTTTTTAGTTAATTATTATTATTTTTTAATAATTTCAAAATAATTTTTTTTGAACTATAAAAAATATAATTTAGAGCCAATTAAAAATATTCAGAAAATTTTAAATACTCTATAGAAATTTTAAGGTCCAAAAAAGTTTTTAATTTAAATTCCAAGGTCATATTAAGGTTATTTCTGTTTTTTTTTTAATTTTTTAAAAAAGAATTCTAAAAAAATATTATTTTAAAAATTAATTATAATTTTTGAAATATTAAAAAAAATCTTTAAAATTTTAATTAAAAAAAATTTTAAAAATGAAAAAAAAATATGAAAGTTTTATTAAAAATTTTAAATTTTCATGAACTTTTCATTTTTTCTACTTTCATTTTTCTCAATTGTATATTACTCCACTGTGACCTTTAAAGACCAAAATTATGATACCAAGATAAATGCGCATTCCATACATCATTATTCATGATTTATGGACATCTTTTCTCTACACAACTACATCGTTGATGAATTATTTCTCGGCACTACGCAAGAACTAATCAATTAAATAAACATACTGTCAAGGTTGCTCGTCGATTTCGCCAGAATTGGAAATTAGTTTGGTGCCCAAATAGTAAATATTTCATGCAAATAAGCGATCATCAAATTTTCAGCGCTGTTAACTCTATTTTTTACTCGGCATATTCTCCTTCCGCAAATGCCAGCCGTTAATTAATTCCTGTGTGTTATGCTTATCGTTCGATGGAATTCAGCGCGAAACACAATACAACTTTATTATTTTCCTAAAATATTTAACGATTTGTGGGAATATTTGCCTGTTACCGGATATTTTTCGTTTGTGTGCATTAGCTTGCGATGTTTATCGGGCTCTGCATCCTGATCGATGGTTTATGTGTACCTCCTACTATGATTTAGATTGTTTTCGATAAAGGTAAATTTATTATGCACATTGTTTGATGGACTAATGGAATCGTTTAAGCGATTTTTCGTTTATCAGAGGCGCCAAAATTCAATCAAAATGACCAAAAGTTTGACAATTGTGACCCAATGCACATTTTTATTCAACTTTTTGCTTCAATTTATATTTTGAAATTTCAGCCCAATGGACATTTGAATTTTTTAACCTTAAATTGGACCCAATGCACATTCTTAAATTAGTTCAAAAATTTTCGAAGCTTACATTTTAAAATTTTGTCAAATCCGAAATTTTCTAAAATTTTTATCTAATGCAAATTTTTTTTAAGCCCAGTGCATATTTTAAAAATTTTGCCCAATAAATATTTAAAATGTTATGGTAAATTTAAAAATTTCAACCCAATGTACATTTAAATATTTTTAACCTGAAATTGGACCCAATGCAAATTCTTAAAATTAGTTTAAAAGTTATCGAAGCTTTTTACTGAAATCTGAAACCTCTACCTAATGCAAAAATTAACCCCAATAGATATTTAAGATGTTTTGCCCAATGCACATTTTGAAAAATATAAAATTGTTTTTTTTTAAATTTCACCCAATGCACATTTTAAAATTTTTTCAAATTGTTTCCAACCCAGAAGACATTTAAAACCTTACCCTAGCTTACTTTTATAAACTTTTATCCCAGGGTTCATTTTCAAAGATTTCAGCCCAATCACAATTTATTTTTTTAGACCCAATGCATATTTTAAAATTTCCCAATGAAAATTTTAACCACGTGACCATAGAAATTTGATAAAAAAAATATGCTGTTAAAATGTGTCTTGGGCTCTTTTTTTGAATAAAATAATATAATTCATCATTATTCTGAATATTATTGATTACTTTGCACGTTACGTCTCTGTCATTACATGTTGGTAAAGGAAACCTTCCATAAATTTGTAATAATAATCAAATGTAATCATTTTCACGTAACTGTTTTACGCTGTTTTCAGAACTTTCAACAAACTTTATTAATCGCATAATCTCATGAAAACGGTCTCTAAGTGAATTGATTTGCATTTTTCTCCGAATTGATAAAAACAAATGTTTCTAAAATGGCCCATCAAGGAATAATTAAAACTTATCTGCGCCGAAATTTAATATTATACAGTACTTTTATTCCCTTTTACAACATTTGACGTCATTTTCAATGATCTGACTGACAAGGTACTTAGGCACTGTCGGATACAGTCTATCACTTTCCCTTTTCGAAATCTGCAAAAAAAAACAAAAGTGCGGAAAATCGTTGAATAAATGACTAAATTTCACAGATGATTGACTTCTTTTTATGGACATAATTAAAATTAATAAGCATAATCAAGGCAATAAATTTCCTGTTCGTGCAACACGCAAACTGTCAATCTGGCCGGTAGTGCATACTCGTTCGGTGCCAATAGATTTCCATATTAATTAAGTGTCTGTTCAGTCGTATAAACGTGGCACATACAGCACACAGTGAGATAGGAGATAGCAGACAAACTAATTGTAATTGTCATGTAATTGAGCTTTGTTTTTTTTTATTATTTTTATTAATTAGAGAAAAATTACGACTAATCAGGATGAGCAGATTTTTTTATTGTTGAAGTAGTTTATGTAATTATTTTTGTATTTTTTATTAATGTTAATTTTTTTTTGGACAACATTTAAATTTAAAAGTTGTGAAAATTTGTTTTTTCGATAAAAAGTGAAAAAAATGCAAATAAAATTATTTTTATTTTTTTTAAATCATTAAAATTTTTAATTAATTTTTAAAAAAATTTATTCTCTTCAAATTTGAAAAATTTAAATGAAATTTATCTCATTTATTTTCATTTAATTTATTTAATTCAATTAATTAATTTTTAATTATTTTATATTTTTTAAAATTAATTAATTTATTTAACTTTAATTTTAATTAATTTTTAATTTAATTTTAATTAAATTAATTTTTAATTAAAAAAAATAAATTAAGAACGAAAAAATTCAAATAAAAATTATTAAAATAAAAAAAAAATTATCAAAAAATTTTTTTCATGAATAAAGAAAAATTAAAAAGTTAATTCAATTTAAATTTAAAAAATAAAATTAATTAATTAAAAAAAATATATAAAATAATTAAAAATTAATTAATTAATTGAATTAAATAAATTAAATAAAAATAAATAAATAAATGAAATAAATTTAATTAAATTAAAATGAAATAAAAATTTAATTAAATTAATTTTAATAAGAAAATAAATTAATTTAATTAAATTAATTTTTAAGAAAACATTTTTTTTTTTGTTTAAAAAAAATAAAATTTAATTAAATAAATTAGTTATTAAAGATTAAATTTAAAAAAAAAATTAATGATTTCCCTTCAAAATACATAGAGTACAAAAAAAAGTTCTTGACCACAAAATTAGCTTCACAAAGAAAAACTTTATTTAAACAGCTGTCACCAAAGTAAATAATTGCAAAGGAACATACCAAGGGTTACTGACACTGGTCATCAACCCTAGAAAATTATTCAGAACATCTTGAAATGTTTTTCAGAAATTGTTTTTATCCCTCTTAGAATATTTTACATTGTCTATAAAATTGTAACTAAAAAAACAAGCTTCCTACACTACAAATGCCAAATCCTATTCTTTTAATACTTTTTTTTGTTATAAAAATATTTTAATTGCTTGACAATTCTTCCTTCGTCGCATTATTTATAAATTTCTTCAAAATGTCTCAGATAAAAATTTCTGAGAAGGAAAAGAATTCTTCTTTCATTAAATTAAATTGTAATTTTGTCCTATTTTAAATTAAAAAACTTTTCTGCAATTGACAGCAGAAATATTTTCACGAAACACGCACAAGGAAAAATTACCGTAAATGACCTAAATCCTTAAAGCGGAAATCAGGTCAATGACATTTTGACATCTTATTTTTTTTAAATTGACACCGCAAATTAGAATAACCAAGACGAGACTAGAATAAAATCCATTAAAAAATTTTATAGCTTGTCGTAAAAGCGCTCAAATTCCAAAGAAAAATAAAAAGTTTTCATTTTCAGTGACGAAAAGATCTGATAATTACATTTTAATTAATTTGTAACGAAGGATAATTAAAATTTATAAAGATTGATTGATTTTAAAATGATAGAAAATTTTGCAGAGACAATAAATTTTCCGTTAATGACATCTTCAAAGTGTTTCCGTTCGTTCCTTGCCATTTGTTTTATTCCATTTAACGACAACACATGCAAAACACATAAAAAAAGCAAAATTTACAGCGAACAAAGACCAATTTTGCATAATTGACAAAATAATTCCAGCATGTACCAAATAATCTGTAGATTTTCAAAGAAAGCAAAAAAAAAGACAAAAAGTTTTAGTCAAGATGTTTTTTTCTTCTTCTTCTTCATAAATTAAAATGACTCGAAAATCGCATTTAAATTCTTTTACAGTACATAAAATTTAATTGAATTTTTAGGAATTGATTTTCTTCGTTTTTATTTTTCTTGTAATAAGTTTTTTAACTTGCAAAATTCCTGAAATTGAGATACTTGTAGATAAGAGATGGAATGTTCAATTCAGACGAATTCTTTTCAATGCTCTTCAATAATTGGAATTTCCGTTTTAAGTGGCGTTATATGAGTGTCAAGTGGGGGCGACTGGTACTTTATTTTGTTTCATGGGTATTTAAATGGAGTTCTTAAGGAATTTTTACTTTAAAAATTTTAAGAGTTTTATTTCTGGGGGTTGAAAAAATTAAAAAAAAAAAATTGAATAAAAATATGTTGAAAAATTAATTAAAAGTTGAATATAAAAAAGTTTTAAAAGTGAAAAAAAATATTTTTTAAAAATTGTTAAAAAAATAAAATTTAAAATATTATCGGTTAAATTTCCTATATAATTCCTTATAATTAAAAATATTTAAAAAATTATTTAAAAAAAAATTAAAAATTAAATAAATTAAAAAATAATGAAAATTAAAATAATATTTAATAATTAAAGATTAATTTATTTTAATTTTCATTATTTTTTAATTTTTAAAATAATTTATTTAATAATATTTAATTTATTTTAATTTTCATTATTTTTTAATTAATTTAATTTTTAAAAGTTTTTTAAAATAATTTTTTTGAATATTTTTAAATTATAAGGAATTCAATATGAAATTTTTAAATTTATAAAAAAAATAGAAAATTTAATCAAAATTAAAAAAAAAATATTTTTTTATCATTTGTTAAACCAATTAAAATTACTTAATAAAATAAAAATAAAATTAATAAACAAAAAAAATACCTACTAAAAATCTAACATTTTATTAACAAAAAAAAAACTACAGGCTAAGTTTAAATTTTTCAACTTAAAACTTTTTAAGAAAATAAAAAAATCTCGAAAGGTGAAGTTTCGGTTCAAAACTTTATGATCACGTTTATCAATTTTTTTCTCAGAAAATTTACTGCGAAATTGATATTCCTTCAAGGCGTTCCCGTAATTTGCCTGCACCTTTGACGAGAAAAATTCTCGTGTTCATAGTTTACATATTTTTGCAAAATAAATTGCATGTTGATGTGTTGATGAGCATAAAAAATTGAGTAAAACGAGAATCTTCTATGCGGGTTGCCACCATTTTCATACAAAATGATGCATCGAAAGGAGCAACTTTTCCAAAGTTTATCTTCTGGCATCGAACGCAGCATTTGCATGAACAATCGATGCACTTTTTTCCCATTCTAACCAACTTTGCGATGTTTATAACTTCATATCAACACAAAAAAAAGTTGCTTTAACAACGTGTGGCAAAATTTATCAAAGAATTTTTTACGTGGCAGTCAAGAGCGTCGTGTCGTGTAAAGTGAAACCAATTGATGATGAAATCATTATATTTGTAGATCATATTTTGCAGAAAATTTTCTTCTACATTTTTTTTTTCTCGTCGGAATGAGTTCAAGTTACAAGCAACTAAATCAGTAGACAACGAAATTCCCTTTTTAGACAATTTTAAGCCATTGAATGATTTTTCCACTAATTCCGGTCTTTAGCCATAAGTATCCTCGTTATGTCCATTTGTGTCCTGAGTAAACAATTTTGGATCAAGGAGACAATCTCTAAATTGCCTCTAATGCCGTGCTTGGCCTACTTTTGCAAAAAAAAGACACATATCGCGCGGCAAAAGTGTCCCTTAATAATATCCTCCAACGATAAAATTTTATTTCCTTTGACATAAAGACGTCCTTTTGTTGTTCTAACCTGGCATTAATATATGAAAAATACAAGCTGTTGCGGATTTTCTTCGAGAAAAAAAAATAAAGTTGTGACAAAGTTTTCTATGATATAAAAAAACAGGTGTTCAGCTTTTAAAATAAATCTTCATTCAAGTTAGTTCTTTAGAAACGTAAAAATATTAAAGGAAATTTTTTTATTTTAAATTTTTTATTTAAAAAATATTTTTAAAATATTTAATTTATTTATTTTTTTGTTTTGATTCTATACTATTTTTTTTTTAATTTTTATTTAAAAACATTTAAAATAGTTTTAATTAAATTTGAAATTTAATAAATTAAATTAAACTAAAATTAATTTATTTAATTTAAATTTGTTTTTAATTTTTAAATAATAAATTTGAATTTTTAATTAATTTAAAAAAAAATTCAATTCTTGTGAATATAATAAATCCGAAAAACCAAATGATGTCCAGTTGAAAACTTTATTTTTATAAAAAAATAAAAAATAAAAAAATCGTTAAATCGCAATAATTTTCATTTTTAAAACGCACGAAAAATAAAAAAATTTACTAAAAACATAAATATTTTTTCAAAATCTTTTTAACTATTTTTTTTTAATTTTTGGAAATTTTTTTTTGTCATCTAAAACTTTAAAAGAAAAAAAGATTTGTTAAGAAAAAAATTTCGGTTAAAATTATTGTATGGAAAGCTAAACAGCTAAAGTCCTCAAAAATATTAATTTTTTTTTTTAATTTTATTTTTGTTACTTTATTTAATGTATCATCAAATAAAATACACAAATAAATTTTTTTTTAAAGACCATTGGAATCGATTTGAGTCAATAAAATCAAAAAAAATTTCAAAGACAATATAAATTGCGGAAATTCTGCAATCAACAATTTTTATATTACATTGTTGGACCCTTCGTTCTATCCACTTATTTTTTTTTTTGTTTTTTTTTATTTTTTTTTTAACAAAAATTAAAATCAAAAACATACAAAAAATAAAATAAAATTTTTGTCCCAGTTCAACACAAACTTTTACAAGCGTTTTTCTAATTATTTCTGCTCCAAAACCTTCTAGCTAAACTTCACATACTGCAAAAAAAAAACTCGAAGAGATTTCTTGAAGCAGAATTTTTGCGATTGTTTTTGCAATTCATATAAATTTCAAGTTTTAATTTTTTTATAGATAAAAAAATTCAAAAATAAAACGGTTTCTTTCACAAAAACAAAATAATTAAAAAATAATAATTTTGAATTTTTGCTCTGATTGTAAATAAATTCATAGAAAAAAAATCCCAAAAACTCCAAGGTAACCATTTTAATTTAAATCTCAAACAAGACAACAATTTCAAACATTGCTTGTTTGTTTTTCGAATTTTAGTTTACGGAAGGAAACAGTAAAATATTTGCACAGATTTTGGTTTTCTCTCGAACATGTGTGTGTGGGTACCTCGTGTCGTGTAAGCTTAAGGTAAATCATTTTGTTCATTATTTGCAATGCGGTCATTTGTGGCTTTCTTTTGATTTATGACCACTTTTATTGCATACCAATTTGTAATGTGTACAGAAAAATTTTCCAGATTCGCTTGTTCGGAAAAAACTTTAAAATTGTGATTTATATCCTTGTTTTTTTGTTGATATTCACTTAGGAATATTTGTGAACACTTCATGTTAAAAAGTTTCTCTTTTTTTCTTATGAAATTTGATTTTGGAGACATAAAATAACAAGTAGGTGTAAATGATATCTCTGCAAAACAACGAAAAATAAACAAAAAAAAAGTTTAAGTATTTTGTTTTTGCAAATGTTTTGTTTTTTCGATGAAAATGATACTCGAGAGTATTTTATTTGATGAATTTGCATCATGTTAGTATGGGAATCTAAGATTGAAGACTTATTTTTTTTTCAATTTTAAACCACGTGACATTTTTTTTCATTACTATTAAAGGATTTTAAAAATTATTTCAAATTTTTTAAAATTATTTTTAATTATTTTATTTTAAATATTTTTTAAAAATTAATCTAAAGGTTTTTATTTTATTGTTAAATTAAATTTAAAAAAATTAAATAAATAAAAAATTAAATTAATTAATTAAAATAAAAAATAAATTTTAATTTTTAAAGGTAAAAACTATTGTATTATTGAAAAAAATAAATTTTTCCAAATTTAAACTTTTTATTGGTCTAAAAAGCATAAATAAAAGTTGAAAAATTATAATTCATCCGAAAAATGGAAATAAAAAAAAAGGTTACAAAATTTTTGAGTCAAAAAAATTAAATAATTAAAATAATAATTAATAATAATAATAATTAAATAAAATAAGTCAAAAATTACTAATAAAATATTTTTTATTAAATTTTAAATATTTTATTTTTAGGATATTCTTTTTATTGTTTTTTTTTAATTAATTTTAATACAATTTAAGAGCAATAATTTTTTAATACAATAACCCAATTTCATTGACCTAAAAAAAAATCAAGAATTTATCGAATTAATAATTTGTATGAAAATATTCACTGACCATATCTGTTACCTTATAAATTGCCAATAAAACAAGGTTATAGAATTTTTATACTTTTTTAAACATAAAACAAGGCATTTTCAGACAAATTGAATTGCCCTTTGTTTCGTGTGCATATAAATTCCCTCATAAAGTAAGTCATAAACATAGCTTGTCCCTAAAATACAAATCCATCTTTTGACAAAGAAATACCAAGAAAAAAAATAAAAAAAAGTTCTCAACCGGGCACACCGACCTCCTACGCTTTGAAAAAAAAATAAATCATAAAAAATACACAAAACTTAAAGCTGCTTAATCCGTTTTCTTTTTTTTTATAGACAAAAGACGTAAAAAAAAAGTGGCCTGGCTTTGTGTGATTTCCTTTGACGATTCATTTTATCGCTCGAAAAGGGTGTTGATTTGTGTTTGATTGCCAGTCAATATTTAATGGCGCGCGTGAAAAATATTCCATGAGAACTTTTTTTTCATTTTTTATATATAAATTAATCCTTTTTGTTGTTTATTTATTCATTTTTTTGTTTTGTTGGATTTTTTTTTTAATTTTTTGTAAAAAAATGTTGTTTATCTCTTTGAAAATATTTTTTTTTATATTTTTTCAAACTGAAAATTCCACTCTTATTATGAAAAAAAACAGAACAAGAGAAGCTTAGCGAATCTGTAAGAGATAAAGAATAACGATGAAATGCAATTAATTCTATTTTTTAAACCCTTTAAAGAAAATTTATTTATTTTACAGTGTCTTCCTTTCAACGTGTTTGTTCGGATTATTTCAAAGGATTAAAAAATAAGAAGAAGAAAAAAATTGTCGTCATAGAGATTTTTTACTGCTCTATTTTATATTTATCGTGGTAGGTAATAATAAGGTTAATCGGGCACTGCCTCTGGGATGAACAACAATAATGAGCTGTTGTGCCACAGTAATTGGTTATGTTTGTTACAAGGAAAAAAAAAAGATTTTACAGTGAAAAAATAAGATTTTTTTTTTTATCTAAAATGACGTTGTTTAAGTAGCTTTACATCCAAAGGATTTTTTAAATCGTAAAATTTAAAAAAATATCGACTTTAAAATTTTTTAAAATTTTTAATAAAATAAATTTTTACCCTAGTGCATATTTTTGTGGATTTCTGACCCAGTGTGTATTCAAAGATCTATATTAAAATCTATTTCAGTTTTGTAACATTAACTTAATTTTTGTCTCTCAAAACTTTTTTGTGTTTTTTTAGTCTTGTAGTTTTATTTGAATGAAGATTTTGGAATAATAAAATTATACATATAATTATTATTTATTTAAAAAATTTGTGAAAAATAAAAAAAAAACAAATATGGCGAGTAAAATGCATTGCATATCCCCAGATCGCCTCAGGCGCCTACATTAAAAAAAGGCGCAATTTCAGATTAAAAAGAATTAAAAAATTTTTTTTTTATTAATTTTTGTCTTGGAAAATGTTTTGGAAAATTTGCAGTAATTTTATTATATTTTTTTTACCTTCAAAGTTTTAAAAAACTTTTTTTTATCGCCACATTGGTTTGACAACATCTGAAATATATTTCAAATTTCATTCTATTTTTTGTCCTTATGCATATTTCAATGCGATAGATATTCAGATAGATATTCATGCTCTTTGACTATCGATTGAATGGCCATGTCCTTCAAAGAGTTGACGAGTTTAATGATCTGGGAGTATGTTTCGATACAAAGGGCACTTTCCGCAAACACGTATCATCCAAATCAGCCAAAGGAATGCAAATGCTGGGATTCGTAAGAAGGACCTGTGTTGATTTCAAGGATTCATCTGCTTTACGATCTGTCTTCTCCGCTCATGTACGCTCCCATGTCGAGTATGCATCGCCTGTATGGATGCCATACTTACAATCCTACTCGAGATGTATTGAAAGAGTGCAGCGCAGGTTCACCAGGTATGCTTTGAGGAAAACTGTGAATCAGGATACGATGCCCGAATACGAAATGCGATGCGCTGAACTGGGACTGCAACAACTGGTCATAAGAAGGAAAGTTGCCAGTATGATGACTGCATACGATATCCTGTCGGGCAGATTAGATAATGAATATCTGAAAAACCTCTTTCAGTTGAAGTTGAACAGAGAGTCGGCACGCAACACCGAAACCTTCGTCGTTCCTTTCAGGAGAACGAACTACGGGCAACACGAGCCCGTGACGTGGATGTGTCGACTCCTGAATAGAATAATCAGCTTTTTTTCCTTAGCAGTCTCACAGGATTCTGACGGTGATTTCAGTTTTGGGGTATCGAGAACCAAATTTAAGGAGATGGCAACAGAATTAGCTTCAGCAGACGATTGGCCAGATGGCGAAGTCCCACCGCTTTAAGGTAAGGGAAAAAATTTTTTAATTTGGCTGGCCCAATCGCTGGTGGATTTTCGTTTTCTTGTATCTTTTCATGTTTTCTGTGTCTGATGTCAACTGTAACTAAATTTTACTACCAAACTGGGCCAAAAAACAAGAGAAGCAGACCTCCTGGACCACGAGAATTTAGTTATTAATTGAATTTTTTGTATTTTATTGAAAAGATGGGTTTTTTATGCCGGAGAACGTTCTTCGATGGCTTTTTTGCCCCAAAAAAATATTTTCATTGACTGCCAAGGGCGCTAGCCTGTTGTGCGTTTTGACAAATAAAAAATAAAGAGAGTAAAATTTTAAACAATAATTACTTTAAATTGAAAAAAAAACAAAAATTTCTGGAAGTAACCTGAAACTTCAAAAAACAAAAATATTAGAAAATTTTCAAGGAACAAAAAAGTTTTAACCGGAAAGCTGCAAGTAATATATGTATAATAAAAAAAAAACAAGTTTAAAGAAGTAAACAAATCTTTTTCAAAAAAAAAAAGTTTACTAAGGAACTTATGGTAAAATTCCTCGTGACCTAAGAAAACAAGTGAGTTTTATGATCAAAATAAAAAGATAAAATACAACCTGGAATATTTTTGCATACTCGATTACACAATTTTCCTCCATTAAATACTCGCAAATATCTCATTATGTCCACAAATGAGCCAAAAACAATATTTTCCTCTTTTTTAGAATTATAAAACAATCTCAGTCCTGGCAATAAAACAAAACTATTACACAACAAAATGATGCCAACTTTATGCCCCCATATATAATTTAAAAGCTTTTTGCTGTGAGCAGTAATTAAATTCTTTAATCGTGTATTTATGTCCTTTAATTAAAATTATTTATGAAAATTCCCCCTTGGGCAACTTTTTACTGATTTTACCTTTTTTTTGTGCCAAGAGGAAAAAATACTTGAACCTTTTCGTCATAAATCTCTCTCTCTCTCTCTCTCTCCCAACCCATAAATTAATAATAAAAAAAAGAATTGAACCACAAAAATCACTTTTGCACCCGTAAACACCATCAATAATATGCGTCAATAAAATCATGGACAACAAGTGCTGACAAAACCACAATATTATCATGATCACAACGAAATTTCAAATCTTGAAAAGTAAAAACAGAATAAAAGAAATAGGATTACGATTTCTCGTTTCCTCTTCAAAACAGACAAAAAAATACGACGTAAGAAAGAAAATATCCAATTGAGACGAAAAACCAGGAAAGTATTTTATCGACACATGAAAATTATTTTATTGTTCATTTAAAATCTCACATAAGCAGCTTAGGTGGCATGATATATGGACATTTATTTCGTGAAAGAAGGAAAGTGTAATTTTTAAAAATGTTTCCTATAAGACCTTCAAAAATTTTTTTCCATATTAATGTATTTTTTGAGAATTTTAATTTTTTTAAAATTTAATTGATATTTATTTCAATCAATTAATTATTAAATAAATATTTAAATAAATTAATAATTTTATTTAAATTAAATTATTAAATAAATTAAAAAAAAATGATTTGTAATTTATTTTTTTTATTTATAAAAACTAATTACCTAATAATTTTTTAAATATTTTTTGTGAAATTTTATTTTTATGAAAAATTATTTTTAACATTTTAAATTAATAATTTTATTTAAATTAAATAATTAAAAAAATAATTTGTAATTTATAATTGTAATTTATTTTTTTTATTTATAAAAATAATTAGGTACCTAACAATTTTTGAAATATTTTTTGTGAAATATTATTTTTATGAAAAATTATTTTTAACATTTTAAATTAATAATTATTTTTTAAAATAAAATTTTTAATAATTAAAAAATAAAAAAAAAAATTAAATTGAACTAGAAAAAAAAACTATAAAAGACTACGACTAAAAAAAATTTTTTTCATTTTTTTTTATCAAAATTTTAAAATTTAAATAAACCAAAATTTTCTTGAAAAATTTGTAGGAAACTAAAAAAATTTTTAAAATTAATCTTGCCTCAACAAAAAAAAAACAAAATATTGACAACTTTTTCGGTCCGTGCACAAGTCGTTAGAAACTTGCTTAATTTTACGAGCTGTTAAAAGTTATTTAAGACTTTGTAAAGAAAAAAAAAAGTTTTTCTCGAAAACTTACAGGAAGAAGGTGTATTATTAGTCATGAACTTCATTGCATGTCACACATTCATCCACAATTTCTTTTGAAAATTAGTCGAGTTCTTGTTCCTTTTTTTTTTCTTGCAATTGACGCGACAAAGGTTGCACTACCAACGATGCCATAGCAATGAATATCCTTTTCAAGGTACAAGTGCAAGGTGAATTTGGCAACATTTTATTTTAGTACAACGTTCATTTCGGATCCGATCTGCGCAAGTCCGAGTTTTCTGGGAGAGACTGGGTGAAAAAAGGGGAAATTCCAAGTTTAAAGTTTCTCGCAGCAGTTCATTAGAAGTTTTTACCGGTAATGTTTTGTTTACCTTCTTGTTGGCGATATATTTACTTTGTTGATGTAGGTTTCTAGGTTGCTTGGTGCAATGTAGACGATAGTTAAGGTTATAATAATGTTGTTTGTGTGACGGTGTGACGTAAATTTAGACAAATGTTTGTTGCTAATAAATGTTTATGCAGCGAAATTTTGTTGATGTTAATTTAGGAGAAATATGTCTAGTCGTCGAAATATATGAGAAATTCTAGGTCATGCGTAAAATTATGTAAATGGCAATTAATGAAGATTTAGGAGATTTTAAATTGGTTGATTTGTGTAATATTTAAAATAATTAAAATTAAAAGTTTATTTTAAAAATTAATTTAATTTAAATTAAAAATTTTATTTGAATTTATTTTTTTGAGTTTTTATTATAATTTTAAATAAATTAATTTAATTTAAAAATTAATAGATTAAAAATTTTTATGTTTAAAATTTATTTGATATGATTTAAAAATTTTATTTAATTAATTAAAAATAAATAAATTATTTTTTTAATGTTTAAATTTTTTTTCTTTTTATTCTATAAATACAAAATTTGTCAAAAATTTGAAATAATTTAAAATAATTAAAAATTAAAAATTATAAATTGTTAAATTTATTAAAAAATTATAAAAATTAATTTATTTTTTTTACTATTCATAGTTTGAAAATGATATAAAACCTTTTTTTTAAATAATTATTTTAAAAATTTTTATCAGAAAAAACTCTCGTTTTTTTTAAATAATAAAAACATATATAAAAAATTATAAAATAATTTAAAAATAAATAAATAAAAAATAGAATATTTGAAATTATTTATAAAAAATTTATTTTTTTTATTTAATTATTAATAAAAATAAAATAAAATTAATTTTTAAATTAAATTAATTAATTTAAAATTATAAATTATAATAAAAACTAAAAATGATAGAATTTTGTATTTTTTTTTTAAATTTTCAATCTTAAATCCAATGAATTCCATCTAAAAGAACTCCTTTCATGTCCAACTTTATACCAAAAACTAACTTTTCACTAATTATAAAACATAAATATCCAAACCACAAACCAAGTTCATGAACCTCCCTTTTTTAGCCTCGTTCAAATCGTCACCAGATGTTAATTCTCTTAACTAGAACATAAAGCCGCAAGAGTCACCGCCGCCCACAAAACACTTTTACAATGCGACGTCTCAACTACAGCAATTATAAACCACTTAATTCACTGAACTTTGAGAGTTTTCCAGTATTTTTTTTTTTATTTTTTTTTTTCGTTGTTGCAACAAGCACCATCAACAAATAGTATTTTAGAGCAATAAAGTAATTAGTGCCGACCAGAAAGAAACTTTTACAACAACAAATGCTTTATTGCAATTTCGACGAAAACAAACAGTTTTTCTCGTTGTTGTCGTTTTAAGAATGCACAAAAAAAAAGTCGTTTTGTAAAAATGAAAAAAAAAAAATTTGCTTCCACATAATAAAAAATGGGAGTAATTTCGTTGGTTGGTTGGTTTTACAAAATGAACACATAATAAATTAAACTTTTTTTTGTGTTTATTTTTTTTAAGGAATCATTCTTCGTGATTTAGTATCTTCTGTTAATTTTTATTTTTTTTATTTACAGTAAATTATCGCTTTTCATTGAAATGAATAATTTTTTTTAATTCAAGCTAATATAATGTTTAAATATTTTAAAAAAAAATTTTTTTCGTTTTTAGGCTCATTTAAAATTTGCAAGAAATTTAAAATTTTTTAAAATATATTTTGTAAATAATTATTAATAAATATTGTTATAAGTTTAAAATTTTGTTATAAAAATAAAAGTTTTTTTTAAATTATTTTTTTCATTTTTTTTACAATTTTAAATCATTAAACTAAATACCTACCTAATTAATAAACAAATTAATTTTTTTTAAATTTTAATTATTAATTAATTTATTTATTTATTTTTATTTATTTATTTATTTTAATTATTTTTTATTCAAATAATTTAATTAATTAATTAAAATAATAACTAATGAATTAAAATAAATTATTATTTTATTTTTTACTAATTAATAAACAATTTTGCTTAACAATATTTTACTTATTAAAGACGAAAAAATAGAGAAAGTAGTCGTCTAAAGAACGACATACTATACCGCATTTCGATATTACATACCTTCCTAATTTCACATTTTCATACTCCTCATTTCACAATTTTTTACTCCTCACTTTACATTTTCGTACTCCTCATGACCCCCTCACAATTTCATACACCTCACAACCCAAGGGACTGCCAACATAACTTCAGGGTCCTAAAATAACTAAAAATTACAAAAAAAAAATTTGGGGCACACCGGAACACACACACACACACACACACACTGACACACGACAAGTCGAGTTTAATACCGCATTTTTTCTTCGAAATGCGGTAAAAAAATATAGAAATATTGTCATATTTAGGTCAAATTATATTAAAAATAATTTTTAAACTTTTTATTTAGGTACCTTTATTTAATAATAAAAAAAAATATATAAAGTAGAAACGTCCGTATTTTTAAATAAAAATTAATTATAAAAATTATTTATCAATAAAATTTGTTAAATTATCAGGAAAAAATAACATTTTAATTTGAACGAAAAATTCTAGACAAATTAATTTTTTTAAAAGCTTTTGTCTTCTTTAGTTAATTCAATTTCGGTCCATTTTTTCTTTCTCTTTTTTTTTATTTCATGCAAAAATCGTGACCAAAACTTTGTTTTTATATTTATGGTTAAAGTTCAACATTTTATTGTATTTTTTTTCGAGACATCTTTTGCCTATTAATGCTCTACCCAAAAACAGATGTAGGGTTGCTGATAAAATCTGTCTGAAGCAAAAAAAAAAATAAATAAAAAAAAACACACAAAAAGAAATTAAAGGGTAAAATTATAAAAATAAACGAAAGGAAGGAAGACAAAATAAAAGAAAAATGAGAATAAACGTTTTTTCTGTTTCGCTAAATATTTTTCCGTTTTTTTTTTTATTTTGGTCATAACTATAAACGAAGTTTATGCGTGATGTCATGACCTTTTCTCAGTAATTTAGCATTTTTTTTTTAATTTTTTCTAAGTTTGAGAATTTAAGACTCTTCACGTTAAAAGGGAAAAGTTCGTGCATAAATCGTCGACAAGAGCAAAGTGCTTGGATAAAACGCCTGTTTGGATCAATTAAGAAGCCATAACTTACTTTAATGACCAAACTTTGCGCCGTTTAGCTCTTCTTCATTAATTAATGTTGCAACGTCCCAGAGATAAAAGTAAAAAAAAGTTTCATCAAAAACTTGTTTGTGAGTGAAATTTATTGCAAACTTGTTGACTTATTGCATTATTTTCCGCAATAAATCCAAATTTATGAAAAATTATCCGAACAAATAATTTTATTTGATTTTTATTGAATTCCAAATTGCAATAACAACCACCGATAGCAATAAAAATTCAGCTAAAATCAACTCGGATGCACTTGATTCGGCATTACAATAATCAGCGTGGCTGCATTCCCGGCAATTCCAAGTAAAATGTGTCTCGGCGCAGTAATTCATTGATCCACAAAATCGCTTGCGATACCAAATATTTTCCTTTGCCACTGGAAAATTTAGCAAATTATTTCCTGTTTACCGAATTTCAATTTTGAAACGACTAAACTTACCGTACATCGCAAAATAAATGCACCGTTTGATGTCTCCTTTGACGTAACTCTCGCAATTTACTTTATCGGATGCCTCAATGGAGCAATTTCCCGTGACATTAGTGCCGTGTCGTAATTCATCGCAGTCGTAGCATCGAAGGGCGGAAGTTAAAGTAAGTAAGCTCATTAAAGTAAAACTTAATTTCACTAATCCCATTGTAACGACTTTACTTTCAGTCTGGATCGTGCAATGAAAATTACGTTACTGAATATTCAACGAGTTGACGTGTGTGAGTTTTAGTGGCTAAAAAAAGGCATTAGATCAGATAAGGAATTGATTGCATGTTTTGACGGCATGCGAGATTTATTGGAGATTCAAAGTCAAACAGAAGACTTTTTTTTTGGTACAGGTCACTTTTTTTATTTTAATTTTTTAAATTTTTTTTTTAAAGTACGAAATTTTGGAAAACAAAAAAAAATTTGAACTTTAAAAAAAATTTACTATTTTTATACAAAATGACAAAATTTTTAACTATTTTTGAGTGTTAAATATTTTTTATTTATTTTTTTTAATTATCTTTTTTGAGATTTGCTAATTTAAAATAGATTTCAGAATATTACATATAAAAAATTAAAGAAAAAAAAATTCATAAAAAATAACTGTCAAAAAAATTTGAAATAATTTTGTAAAAAAAAAATTAAATAAGAAAATTTATGTTAAATTACGATTTTTAAACAAAAATTATTAAAAATTTAAAAAAAAAATTTCTAAAAACATCTTGAAAAATTATGAAAATACACCGAATTTTTTTTTTTAACGAAGAAAAGTTCAGTTCACTTTGACTGGTGAAATAATTCAAAATAATTCATATGAAGTCTGTGAAAAATGATAAAACCACTATAATTTTCATTAAAATAATTTTAAATTCTTCTATGGTAAAAAAAAAATATTTTACATAGTCATGATATTTTCTTGACAGAAGCATTTGTGAGTCATAAAAAATATGGGTAAACATATTTATTCTTATCAAAGCGTATTTTTAAATACTTTTTTTTTAATTTAATGTAAGATTATTTATTTATTAAATTTATTCATTTTATTTTTTATTTTAATAAAAAAAAAAATCATTATAATTTGATAAATTTATAAAAATTTAATTTTTTTAATTAAAATTTTATGAAATATTTCTCAAAGAAAATTTATTATTTATCTTCTGATACCTAATATTTTTTTAGCAATTAAGGAACTTTTAATTTTTTTTTTAATGCAAAGAGACGTAAAAAAATTAATAAAATTAATTAAAAAATTACGACATACCTACAGGGTTTATCTTAATTTAATTTAATTTAAATTTATTTTATTTGTTATTTATTAAAATTTATGATTTTATTAAATCATTTTTAAATTAATTTTTTTTTTAAATAAAAAAAAAATAATTAATTAAATCATTAAATTATTTTAAACTTTTCTCACAAGTAAAAATATTTTTTTTTTAACGAGAGATTTTTAATGAAACGAAAATTTTTAAATTATTAATGATTTTCAATTTTCTATTTTTCATGCTATTTTTATTGATATTTATTTTACAATGAATTAAAATTTTTTAATAAAAATAGAAGAACATACAGTTTAAATTTTTTGGATAATGAGACGTAAAAATTTAATAAAATTAATTAAAAAATTTAATTAATTTAATTTAATTTAAATTTATTTTATTTAATAATTATTAAAAGTTTATGATTTTATTAAATTATTTTTAAATTAAATTATTTTTAAAATAAAAGAAAAATTAATTAATTAAATCATTAAATTATCTTAAACTTTTCTCACAATTTTATCAAGTAAATTTCTATAAGTTCTTTTTTAACGAGATAATTGATCAAAAATTTTTAAAATATTTATGATTTTCTATTTTTTATGCTATTTTTATTGTTATTTATTTTAAAATGAATTAAAATTTTAAATAATTAATGGAAGAACATGCAGTTAATTTTTTTTAAATAAAAAACGTTTTTGATCAAGTGACTTTAAAAATTTTTCAATTAATTTTTTTAAATTAAATTAAATTTTTATAGGGTAAAATCATTTAAAAAATTAAAAATTTTGTTAATATTTTTATAAATTTTTTTTATGTAAAAAATTTTCTTTTTTTAAAAAAATATTAAAAAATTATTTTCTATTTTATTTATTTTTTCTCTAAAATAATCAAATTTATTCAAAATAAATCGTAAAAAATTGAATAATTAATCAGACAGAAAACTAAAAATCTGTCAAAATAGCAAAAATTAGCTGCTAAACTTTAAATTAAAAATATTTCACCTCAGCCATGTCAAACACTTGTCTGTCCTCCTCATCAGTGACTGCATGCTCAAACATCAACTGATATCAATGTTGGTTGGTCAGAAAACTGGACAGAAAAATTACCATTCATAAATTCCTCGTCATTTAATGTGTTTTTCCAGCGGCAATTTAGAAGTCGTCTACTAGAAGCATCAACAGCAGCTACCTTATCAAATATGCAACAAAAACATCGCCAGCAATAAAAAGTACACAGCAACTCTTGATTTATGTCACGAGTAAGTAGAGAGGTAGTTAACTCGGTTTGAGTGTTTGTGGCACCTGGTGCACCTTTCAATCTAGTTAGTTAGCGCAACGCGTCAACCCGTTATTCCAGTCTCCTTGACGCGATGCAACCACATTTTCGCAAGCAAACACAGAAAAATCCGATTATTTAAAGTTCGTTTGCTCTTAAATGTGGATTTTCATCAAATGTTGGTGCGTTGCTGGCAGAAATTTTATTTTGGTTTCGTTGAAATTTTTTTTTTTTTGCATAAATTTGCCATAAATTTAATGAAAAAACATATCAAGTACATCTGACATCGTGCCGTAAAAATATTTTTGTGTGAGGATAATAATTAAATTTGCATTGTTTGAATTTTCAGGGTTAGCAAAACAAATTAAAATCATGACAATTTTGATGGGAGCTGTAACGAAAATATTTTCTTTTATGTGAAAATAACTCGGAATGTCACAAAAACAACAAATCCCAATTATTTTTGGTCACATCAAGGCAAGGGATGTTCAAAAGTAGGGATTTATCAAAATAAATTCTCTGCAAGTTTTTATCAGTTTTCCTTTTTTTTTCATGAAAGAATTAATTTCGTGGAAAAGCCGATGAAACCATTTTTCATTTACGGTAAGTTGTTTTGATTTGTCATTAATTTTCAATTTTCTTCACGTCAAGATGCAGCTGAGCGCTGTTCATTGCAATAAATTTATATTTTCTGCAACAGCATAATTTTAATCGACACTGAACATCTTTAATTTTAATCATGGTGCGTTCACTTTTGCAGAAAATTTTCTTTTTTTGAAGCATTAATTTTAAATTTTCTTGTTTAATGAAATTTTTAATTACATTTTTTTAACCACGTGGTTAATTTATTTTTTTTAAATAATTTTTTTTATTATTAAAATTATTAGATTTAAATAAATATTTAATTAACGTGGTTAATTTAGGTTTTTTTTAAAAAAATTTTTTAATTATTGATTTGAAAAAAAAAAATTAATTTAATTGTTATTTTAACGACGTGGCTTATTTTATTTTTTTGAGAATTTAAATTAACTAATTTTTTAAACCACGTGGTCAATTTCTTTTTTTAAATAATTTTTTTTATTATGAAATTTAAATAAATAATTAATTTAATTATTTTTTTAACCACGAGGCTAATTTATTATTTTTTTTAAGAAATTAATTTAACTAATTTTTTAAACCACGTGGTCAATTTATTTTTTTTTTTTAATTATTAAGTTTAAATCGTAGTTTATTCAATTTTTTTAAAAACAATTTAGTTCAATTAATTTTTTTTAACCACGTGGTTAATTTAGTTTTTTTTAAATAATTTTTTTAATTATTGATTTGAAAAAAAAAATTAATTTAATTGTTATTTTAACGACGTGGCTTATTTTATTTTTTTAAGAATTTAAATTAACTAATTTTTTAAACCACGTGGTCAATTTATTTTTTTTAAATAATTTTTTCAATTATTGAATTTAAATAAATAATTAATTAATTTATTTTTTTAAACCACGTGGTTTATTTTAATTATTTTTTAAAAATTTAATTTAATTATTTTTTTAAACCACGTGGTTTACATATTTTTTTAAGAATTTAATTTAATTAACCACTATTTGATTTTTTAGTCGAGGAACTGCATTCACCAAATAATAATGCAACACCATTTCGCAGTTCAAATGTCGGACAATTTATCACAATAATGCGACCGATGATTATTTTCGGTAACTGCTTTGGACTCATGCCATTGCAAAATTTCTGGGCCAGAGACGCATCTAAGCTGACATTCAGTTATCGCTCCTGGAATTTCTGGTACTCCTTTTCGATGCAAATTTGCATCTTTGCCTTCGTTTTCACGTCGTTCTACAAGCAATTTGTCTATCGAGTGGAATTTGACAAAATTAGTAAGTCGATTTGAAATTTGAGTCAGCAATTTTTAAGTTTTCTCTCTTTATTTCCAGTTAATTTCCTTTCCTTTACGTCATCGTTATTGATTTACTCAAATTTTGTTCTCGTTGCAAAGAGATGGAAAGAGCTGCATCAATTCTGGGAACACACAGAGTGGTTGCTGGCAAGCCAAATTCGTGCGGGATATAACAAGAAAATTTTGCAGAGGAAAATATTTTTTATCGCTTTCGTGATTCTTGGAGTGGCAATCGGTATTTTTAAAAATTTATATTTTTTTTTCCTCTGAAAAGATAAATTTTAATGGAATTTTTTTTTCAAGTTGAACAAATTTTGGACGAAATAACGGGATATTATCGCACTCATGAATGTTGGGACGTGCGAAATCGGTTGGAGGCGTTTTTTAAGCAATTTTTTCCGGAATTCTTCTTTATTGTGCCTTACAGCATCGGAACGGGACTTTTTGCGACATTTGTGCATTTTTTCTGCATGATCAGCAGGAATTTTGTGGATTTGTTTCTAATTGCTGTTTCTTTGGCGCTGCGAGAACAGTTTCAGATTATCAATGACGCCATTTTGGGAACACCTTTAAGTGTAAGTTTTTTTTACTGAAAATTAAAATTAAAATTAAAATTAAAATTAAAATTAAAATTAAAATTAAAATTAAAATTAAAATTAAAATTAAAATTAAAATTAAAATTAAAATTAAAATTAAAATTAAAATTAAAATTAAAATTAAAATTAAAATTAAAATTAAAATTAAAATTAAAATTAAAATTAAAATTAAAATTAAAATTAAAATTAAAATTAAAATTAAAATTAAAATTAAAATTAAAATTAAAATTAAAATTAAAATTAAAATTAAAATTAAAATTAAAATTAAAATTAAAATTAAAAAATTAAAATTAAAATTAAAATTAAAATTAAAATTAAAATTAAAATTAAAATTAAAATTAAAATTAAAATTAAAATTAAAATTAAAATTAAAATTAAAATTAAAATTAAAATTAAAATTAAAATTAAAATTAAAATTAAAATTAAAATTAAAATTAAAATTAAAATTAAAATTAAAATTAAAATTAAAATTAAAATTAAAATTAAAATTAAAATTAAAATTAAAATTAAAATTAAAATTAAAATTAAAATTAAAATTAAAATTAAAATTAAAATTAAAATTAAAATTAAAATTAAAATTAAAATTAAAATTAAAATTAAAATTAAAATTAAAATTAAAATTAAAATTAAAATTAAAATTAAAATTAAAATTAAAATTAAAATTAAAATTAAAATTAAAATTAAAATTAAAATTAAAATTAAAATTAAAATTAAAATTAAAATTAAAATTAAAATTAAAATTAAAATTAAAATTAAAATTAAAATTAAAATTAAAATTAAAATTAAAATTAAAATTAAAATTAAAATTAAAAAAATTAAAAATTAAAATTAAAATTAAAAAAAATTAAATTTTAAAATTAAAATTAAAATTAAAATTAAAATTAAAATTAAAATTAAAATTAAAATTAAAATTAAAATTAAAATTAAAATTAAAATTAAAATTAAAATTAAAATTAAAATTAAAATTAAAATTAAAATTAAAATTAAAATTAAAATTAAAATTAAAATTAAAATTAAAATTAAAATTAAAATTAAAATTAAAATTAAAATTAAAATTAAAATTAAAATTAAAATTAAAATTAAAATTAAAATTAAAATTAAAATTAAAATTAAAATTAAAATTAAAATTAAAATTAAAATTAAAATTAAAATTAAAGTCGGGATTTTTTCCCTAATTTTGTTAAATGAAAATTATTTCAGATGAAAAAATATTTTTTACTTCCGATAAAAAGTTTCAAGCATTTTTCAACATTTTTTAAAAACATTTTTAGGCAATGGAAAAAAACTTTTGGGCCAACAAGTGGCATTTGTACAAACGAGTGCACGAACTCCTCCAATGCGTAAATGCAAAAGTAAACTTTTTAATTCTCCTCTCATACGCTACAAATTTATATTTTATTTGTGTGCAACTCCTTTCATGTATGAGGTATCTCTTCAATTTCTAACGAAAAAAAATTGAAAAAAAAATCTCATTAAATATTTTTTTCAGACAAAAATCATCAGCAGTTCAAGGGTTTTATCTGTGGATCTCGCTGGCATTCCTCATTGGTCGGGTACTCGTGTTGTCGCTGTCTGCCGCCCAAATTAACGACGAATCCAAGAAAATTCTGCCTTTCATGCGAAAACTACCGACATCCATGTGGAACATTGACATTGAACGCTTCCTCGAGCACTTGACGAACGAGACAATTGCCCTGACTGGCATGAATTTTTTTGCCTTAACGCGATCATTGATCCTAAAGGTGATTGATTGAATTCTGGATTGAATGAACTGCGAATTAATTTCCCTTTTGAAATGAATTTCCTTTCAGATTGTTTCCACAATTGTGACGTACGAGTTGGTAAAAGCGAAAAAAAAATTAAAAGAAAATTCAGATTTTTATCTTTTCTTAATTTTTTTTCTTCTTAGGTTCTCTTTCAGTTCAAGGAGGTCGATGAGACAAAGAGTGGCGGAGATAAAGATCCGTGCACGTGATTTATTTTCCAATAATCAGCATGATGTCGCACTTCACACAAGAAGCGTCTGAAATGAAACCAATAAACATCAATGACAACCGATATTCCTCCGACACTTTGAACGCACACAAACTTGCGATATTTATGATAATGTTGATGTTGTTTACTACGTTTTTGGTGTAACATCACGAGCAGTGGCGTTTTTATTTATTTACCTTTAGTAGGCATTTCTGGATTTTATAATTTTCTAAATTTAAAAAAAAAATATTTTTTGAATTTGTTCCTTAAAAATTTTATTTAGTTTTTTTACATTACATTTTTTTTAATTCTTACTAATTTATTTTATTTTGTGTTTTATTATTTATTTTAATTATTTTATTTTATTATTTTTTTTATTCAAAGAATTTTCAAAAAATAATTTTTTTAAAATTTTTTATTTTTTTTAAAATGTTTTTTTTTTAATTTTTTTTTTTTATTTTATTTCGTTTTTCTTTTAATTTTATATTTATGAGGACGAACCACTTTGACATGTATTAGTGAGAAGCAATTTTTTAATTTTCACAAATTTAATTTAAATTTCTCCCAAAAAATGTTTTTTTTTTTTTATCTTTTTTAATTCATTTTATAAATAGGTGAAAAATTTTTTTTTTTATTTTCGATTTTGTTTTCCTTTTACTTTTTATTTTTTTATTCCCAATATTTTTTATTATTCCACTTTTTATTTTATAAATTTAATCCGTCACTGCATTAAAAGCACCCATTCAAGCACTTTGTGTGTCCATAGTTGATGTTTAATTTCTGATCAAACCAATTATTTTATGAGGACGAACCATATTCAGTGAGAAGCAAATAAATAATAATCACAAATTATGATATTAAATTTCTCCCAATAAATCAGACAGAAAATGTTGATAATAATTGTAATAATTTTGCAGCAATCTTAGATTTTCCATTCATCAAATAAATAGGTGAGAAAATTTATGCAGCAACCTTCAGGCAGTTAAATCTTTAAAAAATTAAATAATAGAAATTTTCACAAATTTTCGAGTTTTTCTTTTCACTTTAACTTCGCATAAACTTCCAAAAGAATTTTTATTATTATTATGTTATATACTTATGAATGACAGACATCATGAGCATTTATATCCCGGAGATCTATTATATCATTCTGTTTTCAATTATTTTATGACTGAAGTTTTTAACGAACTGAAAAAAATTATTTTAATTAAAAAAAAAAATATTTAATTTAAATAATTTTAATAAAATTAAAAAAAAAATGTTGCTTAATTGCTTAACTAATTTTTTTATTTACGTTATTTTTAAAAAAATTATTTAATTAAGAATTTTAAGCAAAAAAATTAAATTTGTTAAAATAGATTTTCAGAACCGTGGTTATGTACTTTAATTTTTCAAAAAAAATATATACCATATCTACATAATTTAATTTTTAAAATACTTAAAAAATAAAAGATTAGAATTAAAAAAAATAATTAATTAAATTAAATTAATAAAAACATAAAAATTAAAAATAATCAACTGTTGAAGTATTAAATTGTTTGTACCAGAAGTTCTGGATGTTGTCTAACCCTGGGGATTTAAAATTAGGAAGTTTTTTAATTGCATTACTTACATCGGTGATGGTGAAGGTTGTTGCTGGCATTAAAGCGTTGTCCCTCGCAAAATGCTCTGACGTTGAAAGCTGTTGTTTCCAAAAATCTTTTATACTTTTTAATTTTATATTTCTATAATTTTTTAATGATTTTCTAAAAATTTTTTCTAAATTTATTTTTGAACCAACTTTTAACATCTATTTATGTTTAAACATCTAAAAATTTAAAATTAATTTAATTCATAAAAAAATCAAAATAATTAAAAAAAGATAAAAAAAACCATTAAAGTTCGTTGCAAACATCAGACACCAACAAAACTCCCAACGCTTGACAATATCTTTCTTCGTCTGTCTTTCTCCTTGTTCCGTGAACGATGTCGACATCTAAACCTGTTTTGTTTTGCATTGTTCTATTTTCGCTTTTATTAACATGAACATTAGTTCCATTGTGATTTATCTCAGACACATCATAATACGAGCGAATAAATCACATCCAGGAACATGCGTTCAAATAATGGAATATTTATAATAAAAATATTTATCCTGTAAGAAAATCATCCTCAATTTCGCACACAGACATAAAAATATTCAAATCAGGAACAATAAATAACAACAAGAGACTTTGTTGTGATTCCTTAACCTAATTTTTTTTTACTTCATCTGGAAGTGATTTTTTATTTTTTTCCTTTTTATTTCATATTTTTTTTTGTTATTAACTAAAAAATGGGTCAATCTGAAAAGTTTTTTCCCGTTTTTTTAAAATTTTAAATACATTTTTTTTCTTTTTAAAAAATTATTTTTTCTGTTTTCAATTGTTTTTTTTTTAATTTTTAAAAATTCAAAATTACAATTAAAAACTTTTATTAAAAAAAAAAAAAATTTGCTTAATTGCTTAATAATTAAAACTTTTAAATTTTTCATTTCAAAGAAAAATATTATATGTAACTTTTTTTATTTTTATACTAGAAAAATAACAGAAAAATTCTTACATCATTTTGTGATTTATCTCAGACACATCATAATAAGAGCGTATAAATCACATCCAGGAACATGCGTTCAAATAATGGAATATTCATAATAAAAATATTTGAAGAAAATCATCCTCAATTTCTAATTTTTTTACTTCATCAGTCGTCTCAAGTGACTGAGCTTAATTTTTCGTTTTTAAACAATGAGTTTTCATTTTATTCGATTTATCTCGAGTAATTTGTCTTTTTCTCCTTCCTTTATTTCTTATTTTTTCTTCGATATTCTGTTCAATAAATATAAAAATAAAAAAAACAATGAAAAATTCTTAAGAGGGAAGAAAATAAATTAATTTAGGCAATTGTTCAAGTTCAAGGACGTCTGGATTAAATTTCTTGTCAATTGTTGATTGTAAATTTGAGTTTTGATGTTCAATACAATTTTCTTAATTAATTATTAAGTCATAATTATTCAAGGCTAAAATATTTTTAAAAAAAGTTTTTGTTGATATTTTTGCGGATATTTTATAGAATTATAAGATTTTTTAGGCACGAAATAAATAAAGATAAATTTTCAATAAAATTATAAAATATTAGAAGTTGATGGGCTGAAATTTGTTGAAATGATTGTATGGAATTTGAATTCAACAAATATCAAAAGAAATTTTTTTGTTGAAAATATTGAATAGAGCTATCAAGTAAGCGTTTTTTTAGTATTTTTGAGTAAATTTTAAGAATTCAGATAAAATTAGTTCATTTTGGACAAATTAAGATCAAAATTAATTTTTTTTAATTATTAAACTCAATTCTATTTAATTCCAAAACTTTAATGTGAAACCTTTTTTTCTTTATTTTTAAAGAAAATCTTAAACTTATTCTTGAAAAAATCATAATAAATGGAATTTTGTGCTCTTGAAATTAAACTTATTCTACACGTCCCCAAGCCTTGAAAATTTCAAAAACACTTTCAACATCCTCTTTTTCATAATCTATCAAAAACACATGTTTATATTTTTCATAAATTTCCTTCAGAGTTGAGCGACGCGTCGAATCCAAGTACCCACTAGAACAGTTCCACGATGCATGACTTGTGCCACAATAAACACAATATTTAGCAAAATAAACATTCGACAGTTTTCGTATTTTGTCCATGTCCTGTGCTTCCTTTGTGCGCTTTTTCGCATTCATCGACAACCAAGTCGGCATTTTCGAGACATCGCCTTCCGGCGTCAAACAACCAATTACCATCAACGCATCATCCGAGTCCAGCAAAGTCGTTTCCGCAACAACCACTGGCGTGAGTGTCAAAAATCTGATTTGACAGAGAGCTGGGCGGACTTTTTGCGCAATTTCCGGATCGTCTTCAACGTTGTGCTTAATGTAACGTTCAAGAGCGTCAACTAATTGCTTTTCCGACGTGATTTTGAGAGCATCTAACTTGAAAATTGCTTCGATAGTTTTGGGATCAGCATCCAGGAATTTGGGACTGTTTAGGACATCGACAGTATTTTCCGAGAAGATTTTCGCGCAAGCAGCTTTTAATTCTGAATTTTCGTAGAGATGAGCAACGGCATAGAATGAGGTGCAGTTTTCAGCATTTACTTCGGTCAACATGTAATTTTTGATGAATTCGAGGGCATCGAGGCAGTTGTATTTGTGGGCAGCGTAATAGAACTCGACTGCCATTTCGGGAGTCTCAAACTCCACAGATTTGGTGTAAATGAAGCTAAAAAAAAACAACAAAAGTTAGAAATAATAGACATAACCTCAAATTTTTTTTTTACCTGAGAAATAATTTGAAAGTCGGCAATTCAATATCATCAATTTTAACCGGCTTTTCTTCTGTTTTCTTAGAATCTTCATGTTTTGTAGCTTCTCCATAGAACATCGTATTGAAAACATCACTTGCTAACGACAAAATCAGCTTGTGAGCCATGATTCCGGATTTTTGTTTTCCTGATGCCGGGTCATTACAAATGAATTGGACGTCACAATTCTTCTGTTTTACGAACAAATCCAACAGAGACGCTTTAAAGTTATCGTACGACATATTTTGGTTTGTTTATTTTGGTTAAATTTGATCCCTTTGTTTATGATTTTTGTTGCGAACACAAGTCTTGCTTGATCGAGAGACGAACGAGAACTGACTCAAAATTTGTCGCACACGAAAATGTCGCCGCTAAATGAAACGTTAGGGTGGGTCGAATTGATTTGATTTTTTTTTATAAAATAGATATTTATTTACAGACAAATAGGGCTTTAAAATTTAAATAAGTCAAAACTAATTTTATTAAATTATATATTTTATTTTTTTTTATAAATTCGTCATAATTAACATTGTGTTTTTATGTGCTAAAAATAGGGGGAGGTGGGCCAAAAAAATTTTTTTAAAACTTTTTTCATAAAAATTGACAAAATTTAAACAATTTTTTTTTTGTTGATTTTTAATCATCTCTTTTGAAATTTGCCAATTAAAAATCAAATTCAGATCATTTTTTGTTAAAAATTACAAACATAAATTAAAAGTTTCATAAAAAAATAGATTTTTCAAAAAAAATAAAAAAAAATTTAATTAATTAAATTTAATTAATTTTTATTTTTTTTTTTAATTAAATTTATTTAATTTTTTTATTTAATTAAATTTAAAATTAAAAAAAAAATACTTAAGAGTTAAAAATTTAGAGAAGAAAATTAATGTAAATTAATAGAAAATAGACAATTTTTTTTTGTTTTTAAATTATGAATACCTTTTGATGAACAAACGATAATTTTTGATGAAATTTTTATTTTTCTTTTTTTTTTTGAGTTTCGACTTTTAAAATGGAGCACTTTTATTTTTTTAACTTTTTATGTTGGGATAAAAAGGTCTCAATCCTGACTCGAATCCTGAATTAAAACAACCAAGTTCGTTGTAAATATCATACAATGCTTTCACGTCAACGGGAACATATTCCGCAACAGAGACATGTTTGTACTTCTGATAAATTTTCGAGAATTGTTTCTTCAAATTAGGCGCGATTTCAGTACAACTCCAAATGGGATGGCGGCAATTCTTCATTTTTATGTGACAATAAAAACATATCTTCGAGGAGTAAATATCCGTTAAAAGACGAACGATTTCGACATCCGAAATGACATAAATGCGCGCTTTTGACATTTTTGTGGACAATCCGGGTGGCATTTTCGAAAAGTCCCCTTTCAAGCTGCTAATCACCCCGATGATTTCGTTTGGCGTAAGAAGCGAGGTGTTGATAATTTCTTGCGTGTTTAACGTCAAAAAATGAATTTGGTTGAGAGCTGGTCGCATTTTATCCGCATTTTTTGGATTGTGTTCGATATAACGCTCGAGAGCCCGCACGAGATCCAGTTCCGAGTCGATGCGTAGTTTAGGCATTGCGAAGATTATTTCAACGAGAGCGGGCACAGCACTGACAAAGTATTGGTCATTGAGAATTTTATCGGTATTTTCGGAAATAAACTGCAAAAATAAATGTCATTTAAATTTTTGAGACAATTTTGGAGTTAAAGTTAAAAATTTACCTTAAAACAAGCATTTTCCAGATGTTTATTTTCAAAAAGGTGCGTCTCATTGTAAATTTTCACCACATTTTTAACTTTGATGTTTGAAATCAAAATGCTTACAACATGATCGATGGCATCATGACACATGTACTTGTGAGCGGTGTAGAAAAATTGCATAACACTTTCAGTAGACTTGAAGGTAATTTCGTCACCATAAATGAAACTAAAAAAAAAATAAATATTTTTATTGTTAGACAGCTAAAAAAAGGCACAAATAATTTTTTTTAAATTTTCATAAGAATTAAAATTACTAAAATTAATTTTTTTAAATAATTAATGATTTTTCGATTAAAAAAAAAATTAAATTAGGCCGTTCCAAATTTTTTTCGATGTTTTTGTCCCAAAAGATTTTTTTTAAAATGGGGGGGGCAAAATAAAAAAAAAAGTTTTGAAATACTTTTTCATACAAAATGAAAAAATTTAAACAATTTTTGGTCATTTAAGAATAATTTAGTTGTTTTTATGGTATTTACGTTAAGATTTGGTACTTTAAAATCAATCTCAGAGTACTTCAAGGTAAAAATTTAAACAAAAAAATTTTATAAAGAAAACCGTCAAAAAATTTGAAAAATATTTTTTTTTGCAAATATTTTTGAGATGAATTTTTCATGTTAAATCTCGTTTTTCAATACAAAAATTCTTGAAAATTGAAAATATTTTAAAAATTTTTTGAAAATTTCTTGAAAAAATAAGGAAAAAGACCAAAAAATGGTCAATTTTGATAAAATTTTCAACTTTTTTTTTTATTTTGCCCCATTGGATTTTCGGCTTTTGAAATGGGGCAGGGGACAAAAACATAGAAAAAAATTTGGAGCGGCCTTAGGTATTTTAAAAATATTTTTAATTTTTTTTTAAATATTCAAATTTAAATAAATTTTTATTTTTAAAAAAAATTTAACAAATAAATTCAAAACTTTCGAAGGAAGCTAGTTTTTTAAATTTTTATTTGTTTTTTGGAATTTTTTGTGAAATTTTTGTGCTAATTTTGGTCAAAAAAAAAAATTAAAATCGTCTAAAAATTCTTTAAAAATTTTACAAAATAAAGCGAAAAACTTTAAATTTTCACAAAATATTTTTTTATTATTTTACATTTTTTTAATAAATAGAAAAAGGGATAAAAAAAAATTAGGGCCCTTTTGACAATTAAATTTTAAATTTAGAGCAATTTACCTTAAAAAAAGCTTAAATATTGGCAAAGTAATATCCTCTACTTCGATCTCCTGGATGTCAGAGATATATTTCAAACTAGTTTCTTCTTTATCTTTATACACTTGTTTTTCATTCTCTTCTAAAACTCTCGTCATTTCCCCGAAGAACATTGTTCTAAACACTTCACTCGAGAGACTCAAAATCATTTTATGAGCTCCAATAATTCCCTTTTCAGTGGATTCCGGTTCCTTTGGACACTTAAAAATGACACTGCAATCGATTTGATTGTGAAAAATGTTTGAAAGTGCAGTAAAAAAGTGATTTCGCAGCTTGTTTTGTGCCATTTTTTTTTAACGAACGATTAAGCGATTTTTTAACGAACTTTGTGACTCAGTTGTTGTTCGATTAACGTCTTGAAGTGGATTGACGAAAAAATGAAAAAATTAACGAACTCAAAGATAAACAAACGATCAGAGAGGGGTACATCTGTTTAAAAAATATGACTTTTCGAACGTGGTCATTATAAATTTCATTGAAATTTGACCCGTTCCTTAGAAATTTTTATCTTACAACGCATTTTGTGTGACAATCGTCAAATCGGTTGAATTTCACAACGTTGGATAAGAATGAAATTCTTTGTTTGAGAAGAAAAAATCAAATAGATATGAAAAACGCTTTAACGTAACTTTTGAAGATGTCCCGATGATTTTTAGAAAAATTGTAATGTTTGAGTTCTTGCTTAAAAATTCTTTTAAATCCATAGATAATAATTAATTTCCTCGAAATTTCCAATTTGTAGCAATTTTCAAGGTAAGATTTTTTTTCTGAAAAAATAATTTTTTAAATTTATTTAATATTTTTAAGTTTAATCTTTGAACAAGAAATTAAAATCTTGTTTCATATTATTAGATTTAAAAAATTCATAAAACTCAAAATTATCAAAAAAAAATTAATTAATTAAATTAAGGCCATTAAATTTAATTATTTCACTTTATGTCGCCCCCCCTTTGATTTTGCCGAAAAAATTCAGGGGGAAAAATAAAAATAATTTAAAAAAATGAAAATTTTTGACATTTAAAAAACTATAATGATGTCCAGAAAAAATTAAAATTATATAAGATATAAGATACTTAACTTGCTTTAAAAACGCATTATCTATCGAAAATTTGATGAAAAAATTTTTGAGTCACGTGACCAAATTTTTTATTTTTTTCTTAAATTTTTATTTTGTGAAATTTTATTAAAGTTTTGACTTAAAAACTTAAAATAATAAAAGTAAAAATTATTTTAATGTCTTCAATCAACGATTAACGTTCAAAAACGTCAAAAAAGTAGTAAAAAAAATTAATTTTTTTTATTTCTTTTTTACCCCCCCCCCCCATCATCAAAATCCGTATGCGACATTAAGTGAAATAATTAAATTTAATGGCCTAAAATAATTAAAAATTAATTATAATAAATTATATTATTATTTTTTTAATTTTAGATTTTTTTGCTTTTTCGATAAAATTATTTTTTATTTTTTTTTAGAAATTTTTTTACGCATTTCCTTATTTCAGTAATGCTTAAATAAAATTTTAAACTTTTTTTAAATTTGACTTCCTAATTTATTTTTTAATCGACCCACCCTAATTTTAAATTTCGTTAAAAATAATGACAGTTTTGTGTTTACATCAACCAAAGTGCCTCTTTCGGCTCTAAGTTAAAATTTATTCCAGAAAATTCCTATAAAAAAACCTCAATGACTTCCGGAATCTTCTCAAAAGAGCGACAACTCGCATTTTTCGAGGAACAAAAACACTGCAATGTGAAATTTGTTTTTGTCGATCCAAATGACGTTTCTGGAGAAGCAACGATTGAAGCTCATCAATTAGTTCTGGCAATAAATAGTGCAGTGTTTGAGGCAATGTTTTATGGAGCAAATGTAGGCTCACTTACTAAAAAATTGTCAAGCAGTGAGGATCCGTCGAAAGTTCTTGTCGACATTTCTGACGTGAAATTTTCTGTCTTCAAACAAATGTTGAGGTAAGTAATTTTTTTTATTTATTTTTTCTATTTCATGTTTTTTTTATTCAACTTGCAGTGCGATGTACGGCAAGGAAGTTCAGTTTGACGATGTTGAATCGGCTTGTGAGTTTTATTATGCTGTGCATAAATACAACTTTGAAGACGCCGTAGGTTTCGTCGAAATTTTTTTGTTGAAAAATCTTACATCGGAAAATGCAATTTTGATACTCGAAACTGCGGAAACTTTCAACAATGATAATTTAAAAGCTGCTTGTTTGAAGGTCAGGTTATAAATTCATAATAAAAAATTTTTCTAATTTTTGTTTTCACAGATTTTCAAGGAAAACACCCTTGAGATACTTGCCGACGAATCTTTTTTGAATGCTGAAATTTCCACCGTTGAAACTCTTTTCAAGCAGGATTCACTCCAGATCGAATCCGAAATGGATCTCGTTAAAGCGCTAGAACGTTACATCGAGCACACGGAAGACCGCACGGGAATCATTGAAAAATTGCGTCCAGCTGTGAATTCTATCAGATTTCTCACACTTTCTTTTGAGCAATTAGCTGAAGTTGTGAGTCGCTATCCAATTTTGTCATCCGACGAGGTGTTAAATGTCATGTCGTGCTTGCTTCCGGATAAAAATTGTTCAAAGATGCCAAAAGGTTTATCAGTGAGCCGACAAATACGGCATAATAGTGTGGATTGTTGTCAAATGGCTCGATTATTGAGTAACGTTTATTCATCCAAATTTTGTCCCCATTGTCTTCCTATAGAAAGACCTGCTAATCATCCTATTTGGTTATGTCCTAGGTTTTCAAATTTTTCGAAAAAAATATTTGTTAAAAATACTTATCTCAAATATGGTCATGCTGCGTTGATGGAATACTCTTATAATGATCTGAAAAAAATTTATCAACTGTACGTGGATTGTGGTTTCGTAAAAAAATAAAAAAGTTAAAAATTTGAAAAAAAAAAAACAAAAAATAATTCAAATTTTCTAAAAAAAAAGGTAATATTTTTCATTTCAAGTTTTTTTACAATATTTTATCTTAAACTCTGAAGTTTTGTTGTCAAAGATAAATAAAGTTGATTGAAAAAAAAATGAAATAAAACTTTGTAAAAATAAAAAATAATCATCAAATTTAAAAGATTTTATTACAAAAATTTGCGTTAATAAGACTTTTTCTATTCATATTTGGATGATTTTTATTTAAGTCATCTGACCAAAAAAAATTTTTTTTTTTTTTCAAAAATTATAATTAATTAAAATTTATTAATTAAAATTAAAAATAAGAATCAACGTCAAACATTTCAAAAGGTCAATAAATTAAAAACGAAAAATTAAAATTATTTATTTTTTAAAAAACAAAAATTTAAATAATTGAAAATTTTTTATAATTTTTTTTGAAAATATCTTGAAAAATTATGAAAATACAACAAAAAAACGATCAATTTTGATGAAATTTTTAACCTTTTTTTATTTTACCCCATTGGATTTTTGACTTTTAAAATGGGGCATCGGATTTTATTTTTGATTTTCGTTTGGAGCGGCCTAAATGCTTAAATTTTTTTTTAATTTTCAGAAATTTTCCAACCACACACTTGAAATCCTCAAAAGTGATCAATTTTTGGAAGCCCAACCGGAAACCCTTCAAGTCATATTTGAACTTGATAACTTGACAATTGATTCGGAAGCGGATTTGATCGTCGCCCTTGAACGTTACGTTGAAAAACATGAAAAAGAAGATCCGGAAATCCGAAGCAAAATCCGTCCTGCCCTCAACAACATTCGATTCCTGGCGCTGCCCGCTAAGAAAATCATTCAAACGTCCCTTTTATCATCTGAAGAGGCTATCGGGGTCATTGAAGGATTAGAACCGAACTCAAATCTGAGCAAGATGCCGGAAGGCTTATCATTGATTGCAATCAAAAGAACCTCGATTGTGGAAAGAATGAAAATGATTCATGCGTTAAGTGACGTTTTTTCGGCCCGAACTTGCTTTCGATGCTCACAAAATGGCAGAGATCCAAAGCATGCGATTTGGATTTGCGATATATCACCACAGGATACGAAAACAACTTTATTGAACATTTACCAAAAATACAAACACGTTTCTTTGTCGGAATATGAACAAAAGGATTTAAAGACCGTTTATGATATTTACAAAAAATGGAACTATGTTGATTAGATTTCCACGTCTGTGCTTAAAACATTAAATTTATTGATCTTTTCTGAAAAAATTAATAAGTCACACTTTGATGAAAATTCAATATTGGTACAAATCTATTAATAATAATAAAATAATTTAAAAAACCTTCTTTGCAAGGTTCATCACTTTTCGCCCACATTTCGCCGACATTCTCACATAAATATTCAACAATAAATAAATAAATTTTACTGGACTCTTTTAATTAAGGTACTGGGATCCACTTTTTACGATTTTTTTTTCTTTTAGACGCACTCCCGTAGCTATCTGAGGTGCTCGCGGAAGGCTTCGAGCGAGTAAATGCTGGTAGAAAGTCGTCCAAAAGCGTTGAACAGAGAAACGATTTCTGTGCGCTTCAGTTTGAATTTTTTATTGTCGTGGGCAGGGATGAGCGGTGGCTTTGTGGTTGTGTCGATGGGTTCATCGAAATTTCCTGAGAAGAGGATTTTGAGGGCGGTGCCCATGCCTTGAGTCTGAAATTAAAGAAAAATTTTCCATTAAATTCTTAAATTTTTTAAAATAATTTTTTTAAATTAAAATTTTTTTTTAAATTTAATCAGGCCGTTCCAAATTTTTTTCGATGTTTTTGTCCCAAAAGATTTAAAAAAATACTATTTCATACAAAATAACAAAATTTTAACAAATTTGGGCCCTTAACTGGCCGTTAATGAATATTTTAGTAGTATTTGTGGTATTTACATTGAGATTTGATGATTTTAAATTGATCTCAGAGTATTTCAAGTTAAAAATTTAAACAAAAAAATTTCATAAAAATAACTGAGCAAAAATTTTGAAAAATATTTTTAGAGAAGGAATTTCATGATAGTTTCACGTTTTTCAATACAAAAATTCTTAAAAATTTAAAACTTGGAAAATTCTTTGAAAAAATATGAAAAAGTCTAAAAAATGGTCAATTTTGATGACATTTTTAACTTTTTTTTTTTTATTTTGCCCCATTGTATTTTAAGCTTTTGAAATGGGACAAAAACATAGAAAAAAATTTGGAACAGCCTTAATTTAATTTTTAATATAAAATTTTTAATTTTTTATTACAAAATTTTTAAAAAAATATCCTTTTTTCATTCAAAAAAATAAATTCAATTTTAAACTTTTAAATAATTTTAAAATAATTAATTTTTAACATTTTTTTCTCAAAACTACAAGATAATCAATCAATAACCGGGTTTTATTACCTTATTTTTTCGTCAAAATCCGGTAATTTTTTTTTAATAAGGCCGCTCCAAATTTTTTTCTATGTTTTTGTCCCCTGTCCCATTTCAAAAGCCGAAAATTAAAAAAAAAAAAAAAAAAAAAAACGACATTAATCGGTCATTTTTTTCAAGGAATAAAATATTGTTAATTTTTTTTTTTGTTAAAAATCCGGTACAAAATTATTTTTCAAAAATTTTTGACGGTTATTTTTATGAAATTTTTTGTTAAAATTTTTAACTTGAAATAAAAAATACTTTCAGAAAAAATTTTCATAAAAATAACTTAAAATTTCAATTAAAATTCAGTTGTTTTTCAAAATATTTCGAAAAAAATGTTTTGGGACAAAAACATTGGAAAAAATTTGGAACGGCCTAAAATAAAAATAAAATAAAAAAATATAAAAATATTTTTTAAAAAAATAATTAAATTAAATTAAATTAATTAAAAATTATTTTTTTTAATCAAAAATTTAAAAAAATAAAATAAAAATTTATAAAAAAATATAAAAATAATTTTTTAAAAAATAATTAAAATTAATTAAAAATTAGTTTTTTAAATTTAAGAATTTTTTTTAAATTGAATATTTAGATAAAAAAAAACAAAATAATAAATCTGCCTCAAAACTTACTTGTAACTTTCCCCACAGTCGACACTTGTCACATCCAACGCAATCCATAATCCTCGAAATGTTCATAAATTTCTCCCTAAACTCCTGTTTGAGTTTCATCGCGGAATCGTTGCCATTACTGAACATCACTGCCTCATTAAAGTGACTCGGGAACGATTTAATGACATTAAGCAAGTCCATTATTGCATTTTTCACTTCTTCATCCTCCGACGAATATCCGGTGTAGTAATATTCCTTCTCCAAATACGGCGTAATTTTCTCCAAAGCTCTTAGTTCAACCAAATACGCAAAATACAAATTTCTCAACCAATAGGATCCCTCGTTGTCTGTCGTTTGTGGACTAAATCTCCGTTCAAATTCATCGATATTGGGTCCCCATTCGCCCTGAGCTGAGCCTCCAAACCCAAGAGCGTCTCGTTTTTCGGATAAAAGGTAATTGCGACACAAATGGATGTTGATACTCGAATGCAATCCGGACACCATTCGATAAAAAGCGCGTTGTTCCAGGCAAACTCCGTTCCCTGCTGCCATTTCCATGAACGGAATCAGCACATTTGACGTTTTTCGGGGTTTGTAGGGCATGAAACAATTTTCCAAGTAGATGCTACGCCAGATTTTGTGCGCGGATTCGCCTTTGTAGCCCGTGTAGCGTTCTGGGTTGAGGAGCAAATCGACGTATTCGGCATCGTCTTCGTCGTCATCGAGAATGCAGAAGTTATCGCGGTTCTCGTCGTGCTCGGTCCAACGTTGGTGAGCTGCTTTTGCGGTGGCATCGATGCTCGTATTGAGGAATCCCAGCTCGATATCGAGATCTTCGTTGCAACTTCCGCCTTCTTGCGCCTCGAGTGTGTACTAAAAAGAATTTTAAAAATTTAAGATGGTTTCAGTATAAATTTATTTTTTTGTTGATAAATTAGGCCATTTTAAATTTATTTTAAGATTTTTGTGCTAAAATTTTAATTCAAAATTAATACTTTTATCAATATTCTTATTATAATTGAATTAAATAATAATTTAATTTAAATAAATTAAATTTAGGCCGTTCCAAATTTTTTATAAAATAAAAATAAATATTTTAAAAAAAAATAAAAAAAAAGTTTTGAAATACTATTAAAAATAACAAAAAAATATTTTAAATTTAATGAGATTTGATGATTTAAAATAAATTAAAAGTAATTTAAAATTAAAAATTTTAAATAAATTAAATTAAAAATTTTTGAAAAATAAATTAACAAGTATTGAAATTAAGAAAATTCATGTAAAAATTTTCAAACAAAAAAAAATAAAAATTAATAATATTTTAAAAAATTTTTGAAAATTTTCGCTTTTATCAAAATGACCAAAAAATGGTCAATTTTAAATGAAATTTTTAACTTTTTTTTTAAAAAATTTAATAAATTAAATTAAAAAATCTTGAAATAAAAAAAAAATAAAAAATAAATTAAAAAATTAAATTAAAAAAAATAAATAATAAAAAAAAATTAATTTAAAAATAAAATAAAATAAAATTAAAAATTCATTTATTTAAAATTGAACAGTTAATTTAAATAAAAGGAAGCAAAATAAAACAAAAAAAAATTAACGAAAAAGCTTTTATTTTTTTCGCTTTAATCAATGTGATTTTCGTTCAAATTTTTTTTGAGAAAAACTAAATAAAATTTAATAAATAAAATAAAAAATTAATATTTTATAAGAATTTGAGTTTTCAAAAAATATTCTTTTATCAAATATTAAAATTTCTGAAAAAAAAAAATTAAATTTATTAATTTAAATTAAAAAATATTTTGGAAAAAAATTTTATTGATTATTAACTTTTTAAAAAAAATTTAAAACAATTTAATGTTGATAAAAAAATTAAAAACAATTTAAAAAATTTTTGAAAAAATAAAATATTTAATTTTTTTTAATTTGCTTCTTGAGAAAGTCGACTTTTCAAATTTATCAAGCAACAAAAATCTTAAAATAAATTTGTAACGGCCTAAATAAAAATAAAACAAGTGTCTCCGCACGTTTTTATCAAATTAAAATATTTACCTTGTACACGGGCGCTGTCTCGCCTTTCAAACCTTCCGGTATCTGCTTCTGGTCACACGATTGCACATGACAGAATTTCATCGCGCATTTATGCTCATCCGGCCAAAAGGGACATTTTCGCTTCAAATTGACCTTGTAATACCGGAAAAAGTCCTTTGTCAGCAAACTTTGCAGTCTCGGGTAAATTTTCACATTATTAAAATAATCCACTGTGTCGACATTGCAACTGCAGTCATCAATTGTTCCTTTTAACTAAAAACATTTTGTTGTTGTTGTTGTTGTTTTGTTTTTGTGTTGACGTGTAGTATTGGTGGGGGCGTAAAAACAGAACCGAAAAGCAAAAAAGAGAGAAAGTTAGCATGAAAAAAACACAAAAATTGCGAAATTCGTGACAGAATTACCTGGCAAAAGCACAGTCGATCGTCAGCATTTGCAGATTTGTCCTTGAACGAATAAAAATCGCCGTCGACATTTGTTATCAATGTACAAGAAATGATTAGAATTATCACAAGAAAAAGTGTGTTGACATTCGTAATTGCTCGTCGCTGACGAATACGACGACACCACGACATTTTTGATAAATTTATTTGGAATTTCCTTCTTGAATTTTTACTTAATTCAAATATTTTTTTAAAAACTTTTGTTTTTATTAATTTTCAAAGTAAATAATTTTCACTTGTTCACTTGACCATCTCCATGAATTAATAGAATTTCACTAAATGATTGTTTAATTGCTCAAAATTTCAATTACTTCGAACTCCATTGATTGTGTGTCAAACTGCACGTATTTCTCTTATTGGAATTTTCGGTTATTTCATCAGAATTTCGTGTTTTTGCTATCAAGTTTTCTTCGGGCTCTTCAATGAAGTGAGATTATGCTGACTACAAGTCTTTGATTTACGGAGACTATCCCTTTATTTTTGAAAATACAACCCACAGGTTCGACGAATGCAACACACATGATGTTCATTGAGGATAGTGACTGGATTTCTCATTTAAATTTTGAATGAAATGTTGATTGCATACTTTACGTTATGAGTAAATTTTGTATTAAGTCAGAATTGCAGTGAAAATTATCTCTTTTGAATTTTTAATATAACTTTTTGAACTTTTAGTATAAAAATTTACAAAAATTTACTAATAACGTAAAAATTCAAATAAATTTTATTAGCTTTTGGTCAAAACTCGATTCAAATAATATGCAAAATTTTCACATCTTTTATTAAATTCAAATGACATTAACAAACTATTTTGCATTTTATTTAAATAATAAATATTTTATTAAGTAACACATTAGTCTAGCATTTCACATTAAATTGTAAGCACTTTAAGCTTATTTCATAAATTTCTTTTATTTACTTTTTATGCATTTCTTGATTGGCGAATCGTGTTACAATAACATGTTAACATTCGTAATGATGATGACGGTAATCTCTCATTTTCTTGTTTTACTATTTAAATTTATCGCAAGACGTTGTTTATTTTATTTTTACAGTGTGGCTAAAAATTTTTGTTAATATGATGAGTGAATTGAAAGCAGGGATGTGAGATGATATTGATATGTAGTTGAACCAGGGATGCATCATATAAGGCCAGAAAAGGGGAGTTTTTTTAAATATCAATTATAAAACAAATGTCGCATTTAAAGTTTAGTTTTTTGTTTAAAATCATGTTGTCGATACGAGAATATACAATTTGGATCTTAAATGCATTTTTATGCATTTGACTACATTAAAATACCACGTGACATTTGGACTTCATAAAAATTCATACGATTTCACTTTGGTTCGTTGTAGAATTTTGAATTTAGGTTTTTTGGACTACTTGAGACCTAACTAATACAAAACCATCAAAAAATCTCATGCCATTTTTTTTCGATAAAATGCTGATATCGGATGATGTGCAATGTATATTTAACTTCATAAAATAAAACCACGTGATTTGGATTTCATAATATTTATTTCACGACTCACTCTGATGCTATCTTCATTACTTTCTTCCTTCTTACTAACTACTACTAATTACTGCTAACATTGTTCTTCCTTTCCTTCGAAGAGCTATATTTTTAATTACAATGCACCAAAACTATTCCAGATAATGCTGGCATATTCGATAATCGACGGATTCAAGAGAACCAGTACAGTATGGGCTTCGTGACGGGTCGTCAAAATCGTTAGCTTTTCGTTTAACGAATCCTAGCACAGCTTTGCTGCTATTGCATGATCGATTCAAGTGCTTCTTAAAAGTCATTCTTTCATCCAATAAAACGCCCAAGTCATCCATCATTGCTTTTCTCTCGAGATTGGTGTCCCCAATGTGATGATCGAATCTTATCAGTCTTAATGTAAACTTTGGATAATAATTTTCAAGTCTATTTGTAAGATGTTTCCAGTCCTTTATATCATATTGGACAATTCAGCTTTGATGCATTGTAATTATCAACGGTATGACCATAGTTGAAGCACTTAAAGGAACACATTATATACCTTTCCATAACATTAAGTTCCATTTTTACAAAATCCAGCTTTCTTCCACATAATTCTTCTTTTTCATCCGAGTCAAGATTTCCAATGTTAGAATTTCCTTTCATTTTTAGTTCTCTTTAACTGATTTTTGGGCTTCCCCTTTAAGATAAACTGTTTCTCTTGATCTAAAATTTGATATGGGACATTAATTTGGCTTCCTTTCATGATTTCTATCACGGCTTTCAACGTTTTCCCAACTTTCGGAATAATTTATCAAAAATTTAGCTTGCCAACAAGTAAGCTTCTGATCAAAAACATCAAGCTCATAAGAAGCTAAAAATAAGATAAAAGTTTTGCTTTTCCAACGACTTAGTGATGAATTTCCAAATGATTTAATGTATCGAATAAATTCGAATTTCCATAAAAATTTAACTCAATAAACTATGCAATTACCAATTCACATTACTTCTGCATCTAAGTAACAAATCTGCAAATTATAAGTTTTAAATAAAAAATCTTCATCGCTCTGAAAAAATTTCAAAGACAAATTTATCAAATCCGAAAAATCTTAACGGTAACTTCCTAAAAGTCGAATAAAAGTGCATTTTATTAAATTATTCAAAAAAAGTGCAATTGTTCATACATACCTTCACAAATAAATGGCAAATAAATCAATTATCTCAATCAAAAATCTGCTCTACACCATTATCGCTTAGTCGTCTCTTGTGGTTACACGAATGAGTAATTACTTTCGTTTTTGGTCCAGCATCCAAGGGTATCGTGTGTAAAAACTGCTCACGTGTTCATTTATATTTATAGCTTAATTACACGTCTGATAAACACACGATAAAAAAGCATTTCAACATATTTTTTTTCTTTATTAACATTAAATTTCATCTAATTATTATTTAATACAAAATACTTATACTTTATGTACATAAAATTGAATTTTTAATTTTCTTAGTTTTTTCTTTCTCTTTTATGCTTTTTTTTCGTTATAAACTAAACTTTAAAATGATACGAGGGAATTTATGATTTGAGAACGAAAGGGAAAACTATTTACAATACACGTGGCTGGACTATGGTGCTTCGTTAACTGTAACAAGTGAGTGAAGATAATAGCGATAAATAAATGAAACGCAAAATAAATTATTAATCATCATTTCTAAAAAAAATATTAAGAAAGTTTTTCGTTCGTGTTTGTGCCTAATTTAGTATTTTTTTTGGCATTAATTGAATAATTTTTGGCCTAGTTTTTTTTTTCTTAGTCAAGTCTCAAGTTATTTTTTTATCCGTGCAATCTTTTTTTCTTTTTCTGTATCGCTATCAGATTATTCAAGACTTTTGCTGGAGGCGGTTTGAGGCCTGTTTCCAGCTCATGTGGCGCCGTTTTGCTGCTAATTTTGTTATTTGGGACTCTTCGGAAGGCCTTCAAGTAAAGTTGGGGTTCTTGTGTAGTCATTGCGAAGGAATTTCCTCCCATGTTTTCAACACTGAACGGTTGATTGAAGCTACTTTCCCATTGTTGTGAGGCTTGAAAGGGATTTGCGAGAAGATTTGTGTTACTTTTGCTGTTAAGGTTTGGCGAAGGAACAAATCCACTTGTTCTTGGCTTGTTTCGTGTATGCGTTTGGGAGTTTGAGTTAAACTTGGGTGGATGTTGGAATGCTAAGTTTTGTTGCGAAAATGATGAAGCTACAGTTGGAACTGTAGCAACGTTCGGAATGGATTTGAGAGTCTTCATGTTGAACGGATCTGCGGGATGATTCGAAGATGATGCTGCGAGACCGTCGTGCATGCCACCGAGCATGTATCTGAAACGATTTTTAGTTTAAAATAAATTTTGAAATAAAAAAAAAATTGTTAGATTTTTTTCAGAAAATTATTATATATCAAATTAAATTTTTATGAAATTTAAGAGAGATTTATTTTTTTTAAAAAAATTTAAAAATTAAATTAAATTTTTATGATTTTTATGAAATTTTTAAAAGAGATTTGTATTAAAGATTTTTGAAAAAAAAAAATTTCAATTAATTAAAATAATAGAAAGAAAAATTAATTTTATTGTACCTACTTAAATTTTGAGAAAATCGCAGTTGAAATAATTTTTCAAATAATTGACAAAAAATGGAATAAATAAAAAAATAATAAATTAACCAATGGTAAAAACATTAAAATCTATAAAAATTATTTTTTTAATTTTTTTTTCTCAAATTGTACGAAAAATTAATTAATTAATGTAAAAAAAAATTATTTAATTATTTTAATTAAAATTTATTTATTTTTGAATATTAAGAAAAAACTTTATTTTAAAAACTATTTTCTTATTTTTTAATTTATAAATATTTTATTTTAATTTTTTTTTAAATTATAATGAAAATTTTCAAGAAATTATTTAAAAAAAATCGTAATATGAAAAAAAAATTATCAAAAGCCAATTAAAAAATTTAAATAATGAAAATTGGACTAAGAAAAGTTTTTTTTGCCGTTTAAATAAATAACTGAATAAAATCGAAAATTTTCCAAATTCAAAATTTTCTTATTGAAATTAAGAAATACGTCAAATTTCGAACAAAGTTTAATCTCTTTGAGGCAAATAAAATTTATTTTTTTTAAAATTGACTTAAAGTCAAAAAACACACACTAAAGTTACCTTTTTATCGAAAAATGGCGCCAAAATTCAAAAATTTAATCGTTACTTACTTGAGAGTATCCATATCAATGTTATACGGATTTGCCACTGGAATGCCATTGATAATATGAATCGGCGAGTTCTCCAGTTCATTATTAAAAGCTTGCGTATTATGCGTAATTGACTGAATTCCTTGCGTATTTCCCGTCATTTCCTGCACATGTTTCGTTGGCCGACGTCGCCTCTTGTCCTGCTGCCCAAAGTTGAAGGTATGCGCCGCATCTGAATCTTGAAATTGTTTAACATGTTTATTATTGTTCATTAATGCGTTGATGTCGTGATAAACTTGATTGTTAAATTGTAGTTTTGGCTTGGGATCAAAGTGCGGCGAACCACCAGATTGCTTTGTCGGGTCGAACGGGTTGCCGTGATGATAGAGTTGACCCACTTCAATGGTTGACACATCGAGGGGTCTTGGCGTGGACTTAAGATTCTTCACCGTGAGATCGACATCGTGCGCCAAATTTTCTTGTAAATTGTAAATTTGATCTTGCAATGGCCTACCTGCGCCAAATGTGTGCTTTGGCATCTTCACGTGGTTCATGATTTTGAAGTTGGGTGGATATTTGCCGGCACCAAAGGGCGGCAAACTGGCATGTCGGAAAGGGCTCGGCGTGGATGGAATTCGTTTCTGTTGATGATTTTGTGGATGGTGAGGGGCATGTTTCCGCGGTGGAAGCGTCACAGGTTTAATTGCGGGACCATAAGCAGCTTCCAAGTTGTCCTTTAAACTATTAAAAGCTTCCATGGACATCGGATAACCTTCACTAAAATCCGGAGGACGTTCGATAGGTTTCATCACACCTCTGGGAGGATGCAAATCACGCGTTGGCGGCAAACGTTTCTTCGGATGAACATTTGAAGCTTCCTCATTTTCGGCTCCCATATAGTGATCGTTGAAGTTAAAAGGCTTACTTGGCTTGAAATACGGCGTTTCCTTGGAATGCTCGAAATTACTTGGAGCATCAGTACTTTTCAGGTATTTCTCGACAGCAAGTTTAACATGACGAACATAGTCATCTTTCGTTATCTCCACAGTTTGTTTGGGATCATTGGGATCTACAACCTTCAACGTGTGTTTTCGCATGTTCGAGTCCGGTCGAACGACAGTTTTTTGTGGCGAAGATCCGAATGCTTGATTGTCGTATTGATCAACTTGCCGCTCCGATTGGTAGTAGTAGTAGGGACGCTCACTGTACCCATTTCGGGTGTAAGTGTCATCAACTTTTCCCGAGTTGTACATGTGACTCGATTGGAGTGTCGCGTAATCGCCAACGGGCACGTGACGCGTATCGAGATCGTGACTAGCAGCATGTCGCAAATCGTAGTCTTTTTGCGTTTTGACGTCGTAGATGGCGTTGAGACCGGGACGAGCGATGTCGTAATGATCTGTCATGGGACCGTCTTGGTAGTGATGAGTTATAGCTGGTTCATTGTCGAAATGAACGTACTGAAAGATTAATTTTTTTTGAAAAAAATTTTTAGAAAAAATCAAGAAATTTGGAAAATAATTGAGATTCGATGGAAAATTTTTACAAATTTCGGAAAATCATAAAAAAATTAAGAAAAAAATTTTAATATTGGTTTTTGAAATAAAAAAATATTTCTTGTTTGAATTTTTGTTGATATTTTTTTCAAAAAAAAAAAAAAACATAAAATAAAATAATTTTCTAAAAAATCAAACATAATTAAAAATTTACTTAGAAGTCCAAAGTTAAAAATAAATTAAAAACATTGAAAGTACAATAAATTAAATGAATTTAAAAAAAATAATAAGAAATCGACAAATCATAGTTTAATCAAAAATTAAAGAGTTTTAGCCATTTTTAGTAACTTTTTAAAGCAATTTTTATTTATTTTTTTTTTCTTTAAATTTATTTCTAAAGAAATTTTTTAATTTTTTAAGCTTTCAAATACTAAGATCAAAGAAAAATTTTGATTTTTTCAACTATGATAAAAACTACTTAAAGCAAAATAAGGCCGCTCCAAATTTATTTTGAACATTTTGGCCCAAAAACTTTTTTTCAAAATAAAAAAAAAATTTGAAATACTTTTTCATACAAAATGACAAAATTTTAACAGTTTTGTTATTAATTAATATTTAATTAATATTTCAAGATAAAAATTTAAACAAAAAAATTTCGTAAAAATAACTGTCAAAAAATTTTGAAAATAATTTTTTTTGAAAAAAAATTTAAAGAAGAAAATTCATGTTAAAATACGATTTTTAATATAAGAATTCTTAAAAATTGAAAACTTTTTTAAAAATTGACAAATTTTTTAAAAATTTTGGGAAATTTCTTGAAAAAATATGAAAATAGACCAAAAAATGGTCAATTTTGATTATATTTTTTACTTTTTTTTTATTTTGCCCTATTGGATTTTCGACTTTTGAAATGGGGCATGGGACAAAAAGTTCAAAAAAAAATTGGAGCGGCCTAAGATTGTTTTTTTAATTTTTTTTTTTAATATATAAAGCCTTACAATTTAATAAAAAAAATTATTTATAATTTAAAGAAAAAGAAATTTTAATATTTTTCTTTGAAATTTTAAATAAAAATTGCTGAAAAAATCGATTGATTTTAAAAAATTTTAAAGTTTTTTTGAATTCTAAATTATGAATTTCATTAACATTTAAAAATCTTTAAAAATCAATTTAATTTTTTTTTCTTACAAATTTTTGAAAATTATGACTTTTATGACCAATTTATGACGTTAAATCTTTTAAAATTCAAAAAATTTGCTCCTGATTATAAAATAACTTAACAAAAAATCAACTTACCTCATGATGCGTATGTGTCACATCCGGCCCATCATCATCATCCTCCTCTTCAACGTACGAATTTCCCTTATTTCCCGCGTACGACGTCTTATAACCACTTCCTCCCGTGTTATAAGTCTTCTCCTGCGTATTTCCGCCATGATGATGATAATGAATTTGTTGCGTCACATGTGTCGGCTTACTTGGCGGCGGTCTTCTCTGTCTTTTCATTTTTGGCTTTTCCCGATCTTCATAATCATACAAAATCAAGTAAGCTTTTTTGTCTGAAGCTTCCGCATCGAGATCTGCATCGATCAGTGTGTCATTCGAGGTCAAAGCTTTCCGTGGCAACGATTTCGGAGTCGTTTCACTTTCGACATCTTCCATCGCGTAAGTCATCGTGCGACGATCCGGTTCATTTTGAAGCGCTTCTTGCAACTGTTCGATCCCGGGACGAACTTCAGATTTCTTTGTGGGATCTCCGTGATTAAATGGCGGCGAAATCGTGCCATTATAATCGTTGAGATCAACGTTGTAATACACCGGAACACGTGTTTTTTCGTATTCATTGAACTCGAAATTTGGCGTGTGATGTTTGACCTTGAGATCAGTTTGACCTTGAGTGAGTTTTGTATTCGGCGGAAGCTTTACCGAAGTAACGATCTGACTTTCGGCGGCATTTGCGATCTCTTCCATGTCTTGAATTTGCTGGATCAGAGGACGCGCAGTAGTTTTAATGATAATTCTCATTTTTTGGTTGCCTTTTGCTCGAATTGTGTATTTTGTAGATGGCGGTTTGACATAAGGAGTTGTTATTTCAAATTCTTCAGTGCTACCGACGCCATTATCCGCATTTGTGATGACATTTGCTTTAATATTCGAGGAACTCGTGGTTCGATACTTTTTCTCGTATGGCGTCACGTGAGGACGGAATGTCGAATGAGCCACTGATTGGGTTGGAGCACGTGTTCGAGGTTTTTGCTCGTTTCTCGGGCGATAAGGGCGACGACTGACAGGGGGCGCTTGTGTCGTTGTAGTTGTTGTGGTTGTCGTCGATGGATTTGGCGTCGGATGAGTGTAGAAATAAGCATCAATATCGTTTTGGGGACGACTTCCCATCTTCATGCCATACCCAAAGGAGTTCTCAAAGCTCGTTTGATTAAAGGCCGGTTGTTTTCTGTAAACTTTATGATTTTTTGGCTCCTTAATAGTCTCAATGCTGATTCCGGAATCAGTAATAACTGGATCGTAGTAATAATGAGACGACGTACTATGCTCGGAATGCCGAAAAGTGGGAGATTTCGAGATATAAGGACGATTTATCTGATCAACAGTCTCTTTTGGAGTCAAATACGAAGATACGAGCATACTATCGGCTGTTTGAGTTGCTTCGCTATTCGTATTATTTGGACGACGAACTCTCAACCGTTTTCTCGGCCTATAGTTCATTGAGTTCGTAGACGTTTCAGGAGTTGGTAACGTACTGAATTGCGATTCTTCTTGAATATTGGAGGCACTTGTCTCAGTATCTTCCATCAAAACTTTGATCTGAGGCGGTTTATTTGGTCTGATAACTCGCACTATCTTTTCTTTTTGCTTCTCGATGTCAAGATTCTTCTTCGGAACCTCGTGACGTGTTGAAATTGTGTAGTCACTAAATGAATGAGCGGAATCTTGATCAGAATTTGCATATCCGTCGTCCGTTGTTTCTTCATTCAACTGTTTTAATCGCATTTCAAGTGCTTTTTTGACATAATCCTGCGCTGAACCGCTAGATGAAAGTGCATTCAAGTCGGAATATTCCAGAAATTGTCGTTCGCCTTTGGCATCGGGACTTTCCGAATGACGAATTGTGTACTTGAGTACCTGTTTAGCAGTTGTGGGTCCTTTAAAAAAATTTTTTTATTAAAAAATTAAAATTTTTTAATAATTATTAATGAAAAACGAACCTTCTTCAACTTCATTTGGAGGCAAAACATTCTTCGTTGTCGTTATTGGGCGCCATAAATTAGTTTCCGTCGCAATTTGATCTTCATAAATTTCATTATGATTACTATGTGCAAAACTATCATCGTTACTATTGCTTGACTCATGTTGTGATGGTCGGTATTTACCATTTTTGCAATTAACGGGTAAACTCTGTGATGGAAAAAAGTTAAAATATTAAAATTATAGAGGAAAAAAATAATTTATTGATTAAAGTTTGTGGTGTTCCTTAAAAAAATGATAATTCGCCAACTCGTTACGCTTGTAATCGAATTAATTTTGATAATGATTGTTAATAAATAATTCGAATGCATTTTAAATTTGTTTCCTTTTCATTTGAAATGCAATCTGGTCGTTATTAATATTATTGAAAGTTAATTTTTTAAGCGATTAAATAAATGAATAATGATTGAATATTAATTTTATTTATAGATTTAACAATGTAATTGTGGTTTTATTTTATATTATTATTTTTTTACTGAAGGGAGGTTATAATGAACTCCTAAGTTTGTTGAATAAAAAATTAAGATTCAAAAAATTTTGAAATTTTTTATTCAAACATTTTTAAAACATGCATTAAATTCATTAAAGGAAAATTTTCTGAAAATTTTCCATAGCTTGAAGAGGTATAATATAAAAAAAAATTAAAGGAAGAAAAATGGTTTTTTGACTTAAAGCTTTGAAATTAGGCCATTAAATTTTGTCAACAAAATTCAGGGGGATAAATAAAAATATTTAGAAAAAAGGAAATATTTTGACTCACGTGACCATTGTAATTTTTTTTATTAGTTTTTTTCTTAAATTTTTAAAAAATGGACTTAGATGTCAAAAAAGGCTAAAAACAATCTGAATCGCCATTGTTCTCGCATACCCTCATAATAGTCAATAATTTGAAGTCTAATGTCAATATATCTAGATATATGAAAGGATATCTGGAAAAAATATATCACGAAAAAGTCTGAAAATTTCAAAAAAAAAGTAAAACCATAGTTTTAATAATTAAATTTTAATTCATAAAAAATTATATCATAATTAATAATGTCAAATTTAAGTGATTTAACAATATTAAAAATCCCGAAAATTATTTATTTTTCTACAAAGCGCGTTTGCAAAAGTGGAAAATTTTTTCAAGAAAAATTTTTAATATTTGATCAGTTTTACATAATTTTTTTTTTTAACTAGCTGAATAAATCATATTTAACAAAAAATTTCAACAAAAATTTTCTTTGAAAAATAAAAAAAAAAAAATAATTTTTTCATCAAAATTATTTGGATATTTGGCATTTTAGGTAAAAACCTTCAGAAAAAATTAAAAATGTAATTTCAGAATATGCCGAATTCTTATTTTTGACTGTATTAATAATTAAATTTTAATTAAAATTATAAATTAATTGTAATTTAAGTGATTTTTAATATTAAAAATTTCAAAATTTGGGAAATATTTTTTAATTCAATTAAAAATGTTTAGCTTTATTCATTTTTTTAATTATTTGGATATTTGGTTGAAAAACCTTCAGAAATAATTAAAAATGTAAATTTTATTCTTATTTTTGACTTTAAAAAACCGTTAAAATTATTATTGACAGACTTATAAAATCAAGTCTGAGAGCTAATTTTCAAAGAACAAATAATTGTTTTCTCCCATATTTTAAAAAGAAATCAAATTTGAAGTAAGAGAAAAATTTCTAAAAAACCGACACAAATTTACGAAATTTTTCTTGCTAAATTTTTTGTAATCTCTAATCAATTTTTTTATTTAATTAATTTTTAATTATTTAATTTAATTATTTTTATCCAAGTTTAAATTTATGAAATTTTGTTAATTGTTAAATTTAAAAATAAATATGAAAATAGAGAAATTTCTTTTGAACTAAGATTCTTATATTCGAGCTTCAATCATTGTTCAATTGCACGTCATAATCTATGTATTATCAAATGAAATTTTCTTTTATTTTAAATAATTCCAAATTCATCTGTAGATTTTGTGAAAATTTAATTAAAATTTTTATTTTTATAAAGTTATTCAGCTGAATTTAAATATTTTGGCTACTAGTTCTGCTCTGCTTTAATTTTATATTTAGTTTTGTCACAAAATTATGAATATAAACTTTCCGCTCGTCAAATTTCTTAAAAATAAATCCTTATCATTTTATTCCAACAGTCTGTTGATAAATTCTTAATATTAGTAATATAATTTTTAATGGCTTTTTATTTTTTTTTTAATAAAAATTTTCACTTACATTAAACACTAACACTAAGGACACTAAAAAATATTTGTAATCCATTTTAGAGTTATTGAATTCCAATTTTTCTTTATTTTTTCACTTTTTTTCATTCATTGATAATTTTTCATTATATTTTTTTTTAATTTTTGTATTTTATTTTTTTTAAATATTTTTTATTGATTTATTTTCTTTTTTTTCTGCAATATTTCACTAATCACTCAAAAAAAAAAGAAAATCCTTTTTTAAAAAATTTCTCCACACGTCTCCAATGGTATAACTTCACTTTTCACTATCTAATCAGCAATTGAACGAAACCAGATGAATTCTTTAAGTTTATATATAAACGCGAACTGAAATCCTTCAAGTGTAGCCAAAAATTTTGTTTTGTTATGGTTTGCTAATGTTTTGCTGTGAATATTTTTTCTTCTTTCGTCTATAATGGGGCGTTTATACGAAAAATGCTTGCAAATGAAATGAAAGAAAATAAAAGAAAGAAAGAAAGAATCATATGGGCATAAAACACGTACGAGCTACTTACCACAATTTAGGTAGAAACACTTTTTTAAATTTTTAAAGTAATTTTTGGGTAAAAGCAGAAATTGGTGAAGCTGTCTAATCAGTTTATGATTTATAATGAAACAATTTAATTCATTTTAACAGACATATGCAGTGCACATAAAAACAAAACAAACATTTTGCTCGTGAAAAAAAAAAGAAAATAATAACTAAGTGTTTAATGTTTATGCATTCAATCATTTTATCTTTTTTTTTCACTACAAAATTTCTGTGCGATACGCGGTTTCCGCTTCGTAAAAATCAAACACCTTATCGACTTCGTTTATAAAATTATTTATAAAGTACTTTTTTTATGTGTGTAAAAATTTCGTTTTTTATTTACTTACCGCTTGCTTTGCTAATTAGGTTTGACGATAATGAACTTGTATGCAGTTTTTGTGGATGGAATTTAAATTGCAGCAGCAGATATTGATCATAAATTAAAAAAAAAACGAAAAATTATGCGTGATTAACGTGAATTTTTTTTATTACTGCCCGAGAGGCGTGGAACAGTTGCAACTTAACTGCTTCCGTTGGTATTTTCGATTAGCATTTTTGGTGGTTTCCTGAAAGCTTCGACCTTTCTCGAAAATCGAAACGAAAAAAAAAAATGTTTTGTTCATAAGGAGAAACCTTTAATGGACAAAAATTTGAAATAAATTCTCATAAAATTCCCCAAAACGTCGATTTTTTTAAAAATGTAAATAATCGTGAAAGTGAGATTTGCTTTTTAATTTTCTGGTAATTAATTTTGAGCATGATTTTCATTTCAAAAAAAAAAAAAATCGCACAATACCATTCAGTGTGTTAGTGGTAACAAAAGCAAGTAGTCACGAAAGTAATTAACAAAACACCCGAGATGATTGACGTGTGATACACATTTTATGCAAAATGTTATCGAATTATCTGCGGGTGAAATCGGTCAAGTTTTTGGCGGCGGTAGTTGAACGGCCTTCGGAACCCTCTGAGGTAGAAATTCGATGCAAAAAAAAAGAGTTTCCGTCACAATCAATCAGGTAAGTTTTCTTTTTTCTGATTTTTTTCTGTTATGTCACAAAAGTTTGTGTCTTCAAGCAATTTTTTTTGTTATCACACAATGAGAGCTGCAATTGTCGACATGTCACCTAATGTTGCTGGAACTAATTGTGGTTTCGATTATTACGATGATATGATGGATGTCGCTTAAGTGCAGGTACAAAGTTATGCTCTCGTGAGTAAAATAAGATGAATGAGAAATTTTGGAATGCGATTTAAAATAATTTTTTTGAATGGAAATGGTAAGTAAATAAGTTTTGTTTGTTTGTTTATTCATTTTTATTAACGAAAATTTGCGAATTGTTTTAGTTTTTGCATTGGCGTAAAGTTCATTAAACCGAAATTCGCTATTTTCACAATTCACAAACCCTGTGAGTCAAAATCGATAATTTAATTTTTCGATTTAATAATAATTTATTTTTTTTCCCAAAAAATATAAAAAAAATTATTAAAAAAAAACAAAAAAAATATTTTTTTATTTACTTTACAAAGAATAAAAAATTTTTCGAGGAAATTATCTAATTAAAAAAAATTGAAGACAGAGTGCGTTGCTTTTCCTGTCAAGTTCGTCAAATCTTTTTCTGTCAAATCAAAATGAACAACGTAATTTTCTTCTGTACAAAATATTTTAATTTTGATAAGTTTATTGAAGAATTTTTATGGCGTCATCCATTAATGGCGTCAGCAGTTTTGGAAGGGGGGGGGCGTCGTAAAAATTGTAAAAATTTAAAAATTTTTCGTCTTGAATTATTTAAAAAATTTTTGAAGTAAATATTTCAGACATTGTAATCTTTTTTTTAATTTTTATTTAGGTAATTGATTTTTTTTTTCAAATTTTTCACGAGTTTTTCAAATAACAAATTTTTGTCAGAAAACGTTCGTGCGAGGCTCGATACAATCATCGAAGAACTTGAAAAGTTTGGAATCGAAGTACTCGGTTTTAGCGGAGACGGCGACTCGAGAATTGTGAAAGTCCAAAGGAATCTAATGTCATGCAAAGACGTACCTTCTTTTTGCACACAAGACGCGCATCATCTCGTGAAAAACCGTGTACTGAAATCGAACACCATGAAGATCGGCAGTACTGCAATTTCGTTAAAAAGCGATTTGCAGTGCCTACTTAGTTGAAAAAGTACCTCGGGGAGTGCACGGTTTAAACAGCAGCGACTTGGACGAAACAGACAAAATGAACGTTGTCAGTGCGCTCAAAATGTGTGACGTCAGAGTCGATGAAGTTGTGCAAGGATGTAAAGAAATGCAAGAATCGCTACGTTAAATGAAAGGCTCGGAATGGCATTCTACGCAACGTTCATGATGCGGGATTGGAAAGAGGAAAACATGGCTAATGAATTTATAACCAACAATTCTTACAACAGCCAAGAGATAAACTCGCACAACTAGCTTCTGATGACGAAATTTCTACGAGACACATCTGGAGAAAAGGAATTTGTACCCTGGAGAATGTCGTCTCAAACCTGTGAGGCGTTTTTTCGTCGATAAAGATCGTTTACGACAACCGAGATGACGCAAACAAACTTCGACGTAAAAGAATCGCTGAAAAGAATCGACAAGATCTTGCTGTTAGAAGAAACAGAAAGTTACCTGTCAAGAGATTTTTTATTCTATGAAGCCGAATATGTTATTATATCAACAATTTGTAAAAAAATTTCACAACTGAACAACTGATGTTTACATTAAGTTGACTGATGAGAAGGCTTTTTATTTGGAATCAGAAATTGTTTTACCTGCAGAAGGCAATTTTGACTATTTTTTCATTTAAGTTGTTTCTACTTGATGGTTGAAGAAATAATGAAATTAAATTTGATATTTTGGGAAAAAACTGTTAAGACCAGATTCCTATGATTAATTTTCTTTCGCCGTTAGTTGACCGTTAAACACGTAACATTGACAAAATTAAAAAAGTAGGCTTTGAACTTTAGATAGATTCCAAACTAACCAAGAGTATAGGCTAATTATTTAAACCAAAGTTGGCCAACTAAATTTTTTATTTGTATTGAAAAGTCCCATTTTATGATATTTCAATCGCAATAAAGAGGTAAAGTCCAAAATCGATGAGTAAGGCGAGAAATTTCAGCGTGAAACAGGCTTTGAGGCAATATTTTTGCTCTTAATACTAATTGACAACTTTCAAAATCACTTCCTCTCCATTTTACGACATTTTTTATTTATTAAAAATAACAGAAAGTGAGAAACATTGGCAAATTACATCTAGGTAACATTCTTTAAGCGGTAACTTAATTAGCAACATTTTCGTTCAAAATTCGTTTCTTTTTTTCGTCCAAGAATCGTTTCACTTAAAAATAGAGTTTACAATTATTTACATAATAATATCAATAAAAACAACTTTTTCAACTATATTTTCATTCGGCAGCTTTTTCCTCTTCTTGCTCTTGTTTCTGCTGCTCTTCCTTAGCCTTTTGTTGTTGCGCCTTTGCCGTTTGTTTCTTCATTCTTTGTATCAGTTTGTTATATTTACGGAACATTTCTTCGGAGAACGGAGCAGTTTGTCTCTTTGCCGTTTCATAATGATGCTCATGGTGTTCCGAACCATCGGAAGGTTCTGGATGCGCATGGTAGTTGTGTGGTCGTTGCGTGATTTCAACAAGAGCTGGGGCTGGAGTAACTTGAATTTGGTCCTCTTTGCGGATGTAATGGCCATAATGAGCGTTGTAAGGGATTTTATCTTCTTTGAAGATGACTTGAGTATGTTTGTCACTTGGATAGTTTTCGGAAGTCTTTAAAGGGGTAGCTGACGATTCTTCGTAATGATCTTCTGATTGTTCTTCATGGGTATTGTATTGATGATGTTCGTGTTCAGGTTGTGGTTGGTAACTGTCATCGTATTGAGCATAAGTGATATCAGGAGTGTAATACTCCTTAACTGCTGCTACGGGAGGAGGAGCGACAGTTGATTCGACATATTTCGGTGAGTATTCAACTTGTGGCTGGGCAACATGGGCATGTGTGGGATGATTGTGATAAGGAGCAGCACTTGGATGGTTGTAGTAATAACTGCTGGGAGTATATGACTGAGGAGCAGCATAGTATTGTTGTGAATGTGCTTGATGATGAGCCGGTACAGGAGTGTAGAGATTGGGAGCAACTTGAACCATTGGTTGATAATAAACGGGTTGAATGGGTTGAGCTGGATAGGGAGCAGGTTTGACGGGAGCAATTGGAGCCACGGGAGCAATTGGAGCTACGGGAGCAGAAGGAGCATAACCATAATCATATCCTGTTTGATAATGAGCTGCTTCTTGTTCTTCGAAAGCACGGATGTATTGGGCAGCACGAAGTTCTAAATATTGCTGTAACAAAGCTTGAAGATGGGCTGCGTATTTTGTGGGTCCGGGAATCTTCAAGACAATAATTGGGACATTATCTTCGGTGTAACCATGCATTTGTTTGATATATTGCGAACGTGGTGCATTGTGATATGTCTCTTCCATGGGCTTGATTTCATAACTGTGAGAAGGTTGGATCTCAATGTCAGTTGCTACTTCACGATGGGGATTTGTGTATCTCATGCCTTGACGATTGTAATGAGATTGGGCAGGGTTTGAGAAATAATATCCATGCTCGTATTGGTCTTGGTTGTAGCTGTACCTAAAAATGTATAAAAAAACTTTTTAGTCTTTCTCGAATCAATTTTTGTTTCAGCTTTCAACATTTAAGTGGAGTTTATCGAGGATATAAGAAAGGCTCAAGTTAAGAAGATACTCTTCAAAGTATGATGGATCATTTGAAAAAAAGGCTCAGGTAAGTCAAACTAAAAATCTTTTCCAATTAATTCAAACCAAGCAAATCTACAGTTCGTAAAGGGACTTAAGTAAAAGAAATAATTTCAATCAAGTCTCTTGAATTTTCATTATCAATCTAACCACGTGACTCACCCTAACTCTCCATCAATTGTCCGTTTCTTATTAGACCCCTTCGCGCCTTTTGTGACATTTTCACGTTCGACCTTGATCTTGATCTTGTCACCGTGCAACGAAAACTGTTTATCCAATTCCTTCAAAAATTCCTTGTCCTCGGGCGATAAATTCCGGAACTGCTCCAAAATTGAAGTCTTTGGAGTTTTTGTAGGTTTCGATCCCTTCGCCTTCTTGATCGGTCCTTGAGTTTTTTCATCTTTTTTCGCGTCAATTGCTCCATAGAGTGATAACACGAGCGTTACCTGCAAAAAATGAGAGAAAAATTTTAAATATTATTCAATCCATTAACATTTTAGGCCTTGATACCATCATAATCATCATCACCATCTTCAATTTCCTCATCATTCATAACATGACTCGAATACTTTTCACATGTAAACATGAAATGTCTCTTATTACTTCATCGCATTTTGCCGCAATGCCGATATTGCACTCTAATGGGCATTTTTTACAAGTCAAGATACATGATCGCTTGATCTTTAAATGGTCATGGCAGAAAATTGCATAAAAACTTGTTATTAAACTCAAGTTAATGATAATTTTTTAAATCTTTTTATTTACAAAGAAAGAGAAAAGATGAATTTTAAAATTAAAAAAGTGACAAAAAAACTGCGGGTGATAAAATTTATCAAAAATTTGTAAAAAAACGAGTAGTAGAAAAGTTGCAATTACTGTAAAAATGAACGTAAATTTATCACGTGACACTCGGAAAAAGAGAAATTTTCAATAAATCGGTAATGAACGATCATGACATCAACTTGTCTCGTGTGACTTTTACGGTCTGTCATTAATTAAAAATTAAGTATTCGGGTGAGCAAGTTGAAATTTAAGCCAAAGTTGTCTCATTTTGCGAGAGAAATTGTGACAAATGTCGGAAAGAAAATTGCGTGTTGTCTTGCAAGACTGCTTTTAGCTGCAAGTGACGCGTCAAAACTGTCGTTGAATTCAATTCTTTATTACATAATGAGACATTTTAGAGACAATCTTTGATATAAATATTCATCTCAGCAGCGCGGAAACACATTTGATGTCTCTTTTATGCAATTTTTGTCATTAAACTTTTTTTTTCTGCATCTTGTCACACGAGTCACGTAAGAAAAGGTGTGTTTGGCAGTAAAATCGCACAAAAATGTCGTTCCACAGGCAAGTCGTTGAAGATTCGTTAACCTTTTTCAATAAGATTTTATTTTTTTTACTTTCGAAAAACCTTGATCAAGGTGAATTTTTAGTGCAGTTCTTTATTTTAAAATATTTTTGGTTAAAATCATGGCCAAAAATACTTTCAGTTCAAAAAAGGTTTATTATACGTTTGCTTACAAAACTTAAAACTTGACTTAAAATTAAAAAAAAATTACTTAACTCAATGTTTTAAGTCAATTAAGACAAATTTAAAAGTTAATTTAGGCCGCTCCAAACGAAAATCAAAAATAAAGTCCGATGCCCCATTTTAAAAGTAAAAAATCCAATGGGGCAAAATAAAAAAAAAGTTAAAAATTTCATCAAAATTGATCGTTTTTTGGTGTATTTTCATAATTTTTCAAGACATTTTAAAAAAAATTTATAAAAAATTTTCAATTATTTTAATTTTTGTTTTGAAAATCATATTTTAACTTGAATTTTCTTCTCTAAAAAAATTTTTCATAAAATTACTGAATTTTTTTTTTCAAATTTTTTTGGCAGTTATTTTTTATGAAATTTTAATTTTTCAATTTTTAACTTAAAATGATCTTAAATCAATTTTCAATTTGAAAATTTCAAATAAGATTATTAAAAAACAACAAAAATGTTTATCAACGATCAAAAATTGCTAAAATTTTGTTATTTTGTATGAAAATAAGTATTTCAAAATAATTTTTTTATTTTTTAAAATAATAAATTTTTTACCTAAATATGTTTTAAACAATTTTACAATGTCTTATCACAAAATTAATAACTTTCAAAATATTTTCGGTTTTTAATGTTAAACTTTTTGAAAATTAATCAAAAAAAGCTTTCTTTTTATCATCTTAAAAGTCTTAGAAAAATGTGAAATTAGATTTTTGATTTAGTTCAGGAAAATTTTAAAAAAATATAAAATTTGATTTCAGAAAAAAAATTTTAAAAAATCTATTAATACAAGTTTTGTGATTCGAAAATGATATTTTTTGATTGCAAAGTCAATTTTTATTTGCCAGAAAGAAAACATTTAGTTTTATTGCCCAACTTTTCAAACTTTATTAAATTTGATTAAATTCATAACGAAGCAAACGTGATTTTTTTTTTATCAATATTGACAAAATTTTATCATCTTGTTGCTTTTCTAAATTATTGTATTGCAACTCATTCTTCATTTTCGCCATCATTCTGGGATTCAGAAGGATCTGTTGTAGTACCTTCACCTTGATCCATTTTTGCACAATTTGTCTGATTTTTTGTACACCCGTTTTCTTCGGGATCCCAATACAGTAAGCCTGGACAAAGGAATTTGTAAGGTGTTCCCCAAACACAAAAGTAGAAAACTGAACAATTGCAACTGTCAGCCAAAAAAGTTACATTTTCGCCATGTACTTCTGGACATTCTCCAACTGGACAAAGTTCAGTTTCTTCTTGGTAAGTTAATGCCACAAAGGCAAAAGTTAAAGCCAGGAAAGCTTTCAAGAACATTTTTCAAAGTGTTTTTTTTTTCAATAAGTTTTTAGAAAGTTTAGAATAAAACTGACTTTTTGGCTTGGTTGACAGTGAATTTATACTGAAAATTTTCTATTTTATTAGTAAATTTTTATTTTGAGTTGTCACGATTTTTTTTTATGAATTGAACATGAATTCTTCTTTATCATCAAAATGCACGTTTTTTAGGTTAAAAAAATTATTCGAGTTAGTAGCAAGGCCGAAGGTTATAAAAGTGGTAGTTTGCTAAAAACTCATGATTTTTGATATTTTTTATTAATTCTTGCTTTCTACCAATCTGGATCATTTTCAGAATCTTCTTCCTGTATATAACCTCCATCATTTGAGTTTCCTGATTCTTCATTGGCTTGTAGATGGTGCGCGCAACAATTTTTGCAATCACATTGATCTTCCCAATCGCATGTTTGTTTTAACATATTCCAATATAATCCTTCTGGACAACATAGTTCACATGGTATTCCCCAATCACACATATAATAAACTGAACAGGAACAATTGTCAGCCAAAAATACTGGAAAATCGCCATTAATTTGGGGACATTCTCCAACAGGACCTGGTTCACGGACTTCAATGGCAATTATCGACAAAACTACGAACGAAATTACGATCAAAGTTTTGAAGAACATTTTTTAAGACTTTATTGACACTTGAAACAGAACTGACGAAAAATTGTTTTTTAAGCTTTTTTAAATGCTCTTCTATACTTTTTTATTTTTTGATAAATGTCACGTATTTTTTATAGGTATTTAAACAAAATTGCATACTTCTCCGGATATACAAGATATTTGTTTTACTGACACGTGGCGTTATTTTTTTTTTATCTAAGAACGAGAAACTTCCTAAGTTTGTTTCATAACAAAGAAAAAAATATTCGAATAAAATTTTAGTGTATTTTGAGGTTTTTCAAACGTAAATAAATTTGAAAAAAAAAAACAATTTGACTTAATTTATTTATTTTTTTATTTTTTATTTAATTTAATTTAATTTAATATAATTTTATTTAATTTATTTTATTTAATCTAATTTGATTAATTTTCAATCTCATATTTTTTAAGAATTTTTTTCAAAAAATTTTAACAAAAATCTTATGTTAAAAAACAAGAAAAAATAATTGATTATTTTTTTTTTGAAGCTAAAAATTTTGATTTTTTTATTTTTTGAAAATTAACTCAAGTTCAAGTTTAAGTTTTTAGTTTTATAAAATTTTAGTCACAAGTAAAAAGTCCTAAAAAAAATCTAAAAAATATTGTAAAAAATTAAGTAAGAAAAATTTAAATATTTTTTTAAATCATTGTGAAAACTTAAAAAAAATTAAATTTTATTTAAAAAAAAAAACATTTTTTTTTCACCGTGTTAAAAAAAACAAAAAGAAAAAATTTAAAAAAAAACTTAAAATATTTCCTCTTAATAAATTTTTTGTGCATTGGGATCAATTCCACAAATGGGACCTAAGTTGAAAAATAATTGTAAACAAATAAGTAAGAAAAATTCAAATATTTTTTTAAATCATTGTGAAAACTTAAAAAAAATTAAATTTTATTTAAAAAAAAAAACATTTTTTTCTCCGTGTTAAAAAAAACAAAAAATTTAAAAAAAACTTAAAATATTTCCTCTTAATAAACACACAAAACCTTTACAAAAAAAAAAATAAATCAAACGACAAAATTTCTCACTTATATTAATCTAGATATGATAATTTGTCAATAACTCATTAATTTAAAGTTGTTATCTTGTTATAAATCGCAACACCTGTCGCCCGCCCAGACAATGCATACTCGACATAATTACGCGACTGGCTTTCATTTATTAACACATCAAATGCTGAATTAACGACAAGTTACCTTTTTTTTGTTTGTTTATAATAAATGTAATAACTAGTAAGACACGAAAAATGGGACACACATCAAGTACCTCAACTATCATATTTGCAAACGATATGCAAAAAATAAACTTTTTTATGCACCAAATAAACGAATTTAATTCAATTCAATTCAATTGAGTAATTGTCGAAGTAAGTTTGGGTTATTAAATTTTTTGTACAGCTTTGGTGTCTCATTGCAAATTACTCCGAACATTAACATAATTTTGCGCAACATGTGAGTGGTAATTGACAGTATCGTCTGGTTTTAATTTTTTTTTTCATTTTGCTACACTTTTGCGTGCTGCGGATTGAAGATGCCGCCGAATAAATTGCCCTACATTTAAATCCTCTCATTATTTAAAAAGTTGTCGTTTAAATGGCAAAGACAAAATTTGCGTTTTTGATAGCTATGAGATTTTTTAAACCACGTGGTTAACTTATTTATGTGAATTTTTAACCACGTGGTTTATATAGTTTTTTGAGCCACGTGGTTTCTATATTTTTTAAATAATTAATCAAATTAAAATTAATTAATAAATTAAAAGAATCATTAAATTTCAAACCACGTGGTTAATTTAATTTTTAATAAAATTTTTAAATTAATTTTTAATTAAATTTAATTCACCTAATTTTAAACCACGTGGTTAGTTTAATTTTTAATGATTTTTTAAAGTTAATTTTAGTTAATTTTTAATTAAATTTAATTTAATTTCTAACCACATGGTTTATTTGAATTTTTAGACTTTGTGATTAATTTAACTTTTTAAACCACGTGGTTTTATCAATTTAGTTTCTTTTAGTTTTGTAAACCACGTGACCTTAATCACCTTTCCTACTATCAATTTCTGGTTTATACCGCATTTTTCCTTCGAAATGCGGTAATAAAAAAAAAACAAAATTAAACAAGTAGCATGTGTAGCTTTTGCTGCTCCCATTTAAATTGAAGTAAGTTATTAAATAAAGTTGCTGAATGATTTTAATTGTCGACATCGCTAGGTTCGTGTAAGGCAGATTATGTGTTTTTTCATTTAAATTGTAACTTTTATATTACATGTTGTTGTTTTTTTGGAGTGTAGCTTGCTCTTGTAATAAATAAATAATGAAAAGTGAAGAAATATTTAGTAAGAAGAATAAAGTAATTGCGATTGCTCACTGTACTTACTGACGGTACTTCGATGAATAATGAATATAATGGGGAATTTGTAACTTTTTGTTTATTGGATCGACATGTGAATAAATGTGGATTAATATAAAAAGAAAGATTTCGTGAGAAAATAAGAGACGAACTTAATTTTGTTGTGTTTTTAAGAGATGAATTTTGTTCATCTTGGAATTATTTTCTAAATTTTGCATCAAAAGTAATTTAGCATAAAATAAAATAAATTAATAAAAATTTTAAATTGTTTCTACGTTCTGTGTGTGTGTATGTGTGTGTTTTTTACCTGTGCCCCAAAATTTTTTTTAAAAAATTCAGAGGCAAATTGAGGAAAAAATTTTTAAAATTGCGGAAAAAATAGTTCATTTTTCAAAAATGAAAAATAAATTAAAGAGGTTTTAAATAAAATTTTTTTCTTTATTTTTGCAAAATAAATTTTAAAAAATTTCAAATTTTTTAAATATTTATTAATAAATTATACATTTTTTTCAAAAATATTATTTAATTTCGTGCAAAAATTTTTCAAAGTTTAATAGAAAATTTGAAAAAAATAGTTAAAAAGTTTAGTTCAAAAATGTGACAAAAATTTTTTTATGAGGGGTATTCAAAATGAAAATTTTTTAAATCGTTATAAAAAAAAAATTTATATTTTTAGCATAAAATAAAATAAATTAATAAAAATTTTAAATTGTTTCTACGTTCTGAGAGATAAAAAATAAGAGGCAACTCGTATGAGGAAAAAATTTTTAAAATTGCAAAAAATTCAAAAATCTTAGAGGTTTTGATATAAAAAAAACATAAAAATTTATGATTTTTTTTTAATTTTTGGTTTTTAAAGTTAATTTATAAAGGTTAAGATTTTTTATGAAATTATTATTCAAAAACTATATTTTTTATTATTTTTTAAATAAATATTTTTTTTAGAAATCCTAAAAATATTAAAAAAAAATAAAAATTTATAAAAACTCATTTGTCTCAAAAGAACATTTTGAGTCTCTTATAAAAAAAAATATTGAGAGAAATTAACTCACAAACACAAAAAAGCCAAAAAATATTTAAAAAGTCACGTCTTTCTCGAATCATATAAAAAGAAAAAAAAAGTAATATTTAATTAGAAGTTCATAAAAAGTGCTCTTGAAATGACGTTCAGTATAAAATTTTTAATAATTTTTAGCATCGTTAATTTAATTTTTGCTGCAAAAGTTTCAAAGCTTGATACAAAATTCGAATGTCCACAAGCTGAATATCAATATGAAGAAATTTTAGAAAATCTTCTTCATCCAAACAAGTGTGATTGTAGAAGCTTTTACAGTTGTGACCACGTCGGAAATTTCTTCCTGAATAACTGTCCTAAAGGATTACTTTTTAATGCCAATAAATCCGTAAGAAAAAAAAAAAAAATTAAATAATTTTTATGTGAAAATTTTTTCAGGTATGTGATTGGCCAAAAAATGCAGGATGTAAATTAGATGTCAACTATGAGCATTGTGAAGAGATCAAAGAAGAAAAACCTGTGGAGCAAAAAAAGGAAAAAAGTGTAGAGCCAAAAGAAGACATCAAGAGTAAAGTAAAGAACAAACTGAAGACGGTTTAGTTCAAGACAAAAAAAAATATTTCGTAATTAAAATTGTTTTAAAATAATTCACGTTCGATAAAATTCTTTCATTTCCTATAAAAGCTCGTTCATCACAAAATTTTAGCTTAGTATCAACTTATCATCATCAAAAATGAAACTTAAAATACTTTTCCTAATATTTTGTTTCACTATCGCTTGCGATTGTAACAAAAATCGTAAACATATTGACAAAAACGCTGTCGGAAAATGCCCACCTAAAAATCATCACGGAGTAAATGTTCTTCTGCCTCATCGTTGTGATTGCACAAAATATTTCTTGTGCGATCATGGAGTCCCAATTTTGAAGAAATGTTCGCCGCCACATTTTTTTAATCCAGAAAAACAGGTAAAAATTATTTTAAAAAATTTTCAATAAAATTTAAAACTTCAATAAAAATATTTTTTTTAGTATTGCGATTTTAAAGAAAATGTGGTTTGTAAAAAAGGAAAAGGTTGTAAATGAATTTTAATTAAAGATGCCATCCTCACCAATTAATTAAAAATAAAAAAATGGAAAAAAGTGAATGAAGATGATATTTTAATTTGGGCCAGAGAAAGGAAGTTTTAATTAAAATTAATTGTGAAATAAATCAAAGGCATTGAAAGTATTTCTCTCAATTTATATAGTAATGCATGTAAAGTGTTATACTTTTTATTATGACATAGCGATGACATAACTTTCGTTTTAATTATTAAATAATAAAAAAAATATTTATCTGTTAGTCACGTTTTAAAAGCTTTGTATAAAAATTCTGGTTAATGACTTTTTCCTTAAGATTTTTACTAAGGAAGAGTATTTTTATTTTTCAACTAAGGTTTCAACTTAATTTAATAATTTTAGTCAAAAAAATTTAAAAAAAATAATTTAATTTTTAAAAAATTTTTAAATTTAAAAAAAAAATAATTAAATAAAATAAATTAGGTTATCAAATTATCAAATAAAAATTAAATTAAAATTAAAAGATTAATTAATTAAAAGAAATAAAAAGTTAAGTAAGTAAAAGTTGTCAAAAAAAACTTTGTGAAAATTAATCAAAATTAATAAAAAAGTTATAAAAGATGAAAAAAATTATTTTTAATTCATAAAAGATTTTAAAAACTTATTTTTATAATTTTTAATATTTTTTTTTGCAAAATAACATTCAATATAAATTAAAAACATAAAAAATTATTTATGTAAAATTTAATTCACAAGAATTGTCATTCTCAAATAATTCATCACAACAAAAAAATTAATTGTCTTGTCATCAAAAAATAATCATTTTGTGACGATCAATCGCTTCAAATTAATAATCTCAAAATCAAATCTTCATAAAAAAAAATTTGAACCACTTTCGATGTTTTTTTATTTAAAGTTTTATAACAACTCCACAAAAAAAATAAACAAACAAACAATAAGTACAAAAACCTTTATGGGAAAAATAATAACAGACAAGTACGTGAATAAGTGAGTGATGCAACATTTTAGCGTCGAAGTTATTCAAATAGTAATAAAATCAGAACTACCGTTTTGTTTCCCGTCTACGGCGATGAGGTGAAGACAAAAAGTAATTACAAGTGGCAGGTAAATTTGTTAAACGAACCGAAAAATTATTTCTCATTGAAAATTGTTTTGCCGCAAATTTATGTTTTTGTTGTTTTTTACGACCAAATATCAATATACTTGTACAAAAAGAGTGCGGTGAGTTCACCTTGACCCGCCTGGTGTTTTGTTTCGTTTTGTTGTTTTGATTTTTTTTTAATTTTTGGGTAAGTAAGTTAGTAAGTAGCAATTGTAAATTTTGCTCATTATGAATTACTTGATGAATCAATTATCCTTGTCAGAAAAGGTAAGTTTTGTTGTTTTCTCAAGTGGAGAATGTTTAGAGGTGAACCAAATTGGTTGTTTCGAGTTTATTCGATGAATTTAAAAAAAAAATATTTTTTTAAAATTATTATTAAAAATTAATTTAAATTATTAATTAAGTTTAATTTTTTTAAAAATAATTTCTGTGAATTTAATTAAATAAATCAAAAATTTTTTAATAATTATTTTTCTTTAAACTAAAATTATTTATTTAAAATCTTATTTTTTTAAATTAAAAATTATTTAATTATTAAAAGTTAATTTAATTAATTTAAAGAAAAAATTACCTTTTGTAAATTATGAAAATTCATGATTTTTAATAAATATTTATTTGAGAAATAAAATATAAATTAAATAAAAAAAAATATTTTATTTGAAAGAAGAAGTCACATTAATTATTTAATAAAAAAAAAAATTGAAATTAAAATAATTTTCTAATTAAATTTTCTTTAGAATTAATCGTCTTCCTGTTCGTGATAACAAAGAACAAGTTGCTAAATATTTATGACTAAGAACATAAATTTATTCAGATTCAAGAAGAAGAAGATAAAGAAGAAAAATAATAAAAGACTTGATAAATATGGGATCGAACATTGTTAAAGAAACTAACAAAAGGAGTGACGCAATCTCCAAATTTTTTATAAAGCTTCCTTATTGCATTAATTGAATTATTGTGTCGATAATAAATATTTTGAAACATTAAAATCATTTCGCACGAACTGGGCCAAGCATCACAAAAAATTGATTTAAACTGCGCGAGTTAACATTTTATTTTGATTAATTGGTGCGTTAACCAGATCCCTAAATTCACGCAGTGGGCAAACTTATCTCGAAACCCCATAGAAACGTGAGGTAATCAAGTTAGCTTCGTTAAATTGAGGAATTGACCGATTAATTGGCCACGCGAAATGAACTTTATTACTCGCTTTATCAAGTGATCCATCAATACTGCTCAGTCGTTGCTCAGGCTTTGTTTGCTTTCAATGAAAGTTTATAATTTTTTTGTTGTTGTTACCTCATCTAACGGCAACAACAATCGAATCACTCGACATTTTTCTACTTGACGCACAAGAATTGGCACGGTGATGTAACGAGTATGATGTAGCAAGTAGCAAGAAAGAGAGAGAGACTGTCAATAACGATCATGCGTGCATTTCTAGTGAACATAAAAAAAGAGTTGCATTGTACAGAAGAAAGCAGATGAAAAACAGTAAGGTGAAGCTGCTATATGGGAATAACGTGAGAAATGACGACGTGCGGAAAATGCAAATGCAAACAATGATTATCACATAATGAATTCATAAATCTTCTCTCGTGTAATAACATACGGACGTCTTACTTTTTTATATATCGGAATTGCTTCCAGTTTTTATGTGGTGTCTTTCGTTTGCGATCTTGCACAAAAAAATTTAGATAAGAAGTTGAGATGAAGTTGAATTAGAGAGGGACAAATTGTTGAAAGTTTTCTGTGACTTAATTTTTTTTTGAAAAAATATTATGCCAAGGTAAGATGTTTAAAAACCAAAATTTTATCTAAGATTATAAATCTGATTTAAAAAAAAATTGGTAGAAGATAAAGTTAACTATTCTGAGATATTACATTTCAAATTCCTTAGATATCTTTTCAACATACAGATTTGGCGAGAACAAAGAGACAGTTTAATTTTTACAAATGTTAAAATTTTATAATCAGAAGAGAAGCTTCAACATATTTCATTTATTCCTATGGTTTAAAGACAATAGACTCTGTTTCCTTTTAATATTCATTCTTTTAAGCAATGAGAATTGATGAGAGAGTAAAAGCCCAGACAAGATGTTGAAATTCGATTCGACCACTATCCTCAACTATGTCTTAGCATATAAACGTCTTGTTATCAGTGGCAAATTAACTAAAAATTGGCCCTAAGGGCTTTTTTCAACAATTTAAGGACCTATTTTGAAGAATTTTGTTCTAGAGACAGCTTTGGGCTTAAGGCTTCAGCCTTATCAGCCTAAGGGTAAATACGCCACTGCTTGTTATTGTTGTATTTTTTCCATCAATTAGATGACATTTTCGCTTTTTTGTGTTCTTAGTTCTTAATTCAATGTTTAATGATTCAATGTTAGTTCACTAATATCACAGGTTTTTGATAATTCGTTGTATAATGCTGATCCCTTGTAAAATACTGAGTTGGTTAGCAGGTTACTTGATGGTCTTAGTTGATTGTTTCTTCTCAAAAGGTAAGGCTGAACGTCTCCAACATGTGATATGTTTACTCTTAGGTAATCGGGCAAGAGACCTTTTACACATTTATAAATAAGGACAAGCACATTAAAGTTTACTCTCTGTTTGACACTCAATAATTCAGTTTGTTTCAACATATCACATAGTCTTATAATCTGCTTCAGAGTTATTCTTGTATTTCTACTAAAAGGCACTTTTGACAGTATCGAAAAGACTTCTTCTATTCATCTTTGTGATCTACGAGCACATTTTATTTGCTGCAGGGAATCCATTCTGCAGATTCTGTAGACATCTATCAATTGTCTTATAGAAAGTTTTTGGTCCTAAGATGGAACCTTGTGGAGCTCCTGCTCAAAAATTTTTGTCATTTAAACAATAGTAGAGATTGTTGTTATAAAAATTTTAATCAGGGTCGAAAATACTTTCACTCAATAAAAAACTAAAAACTTTTGCTTAATCAAGTTGACTTTCGACTTTTAAGTCAAAAGTAAAAAACAAATTAGCTTAGAACCCCTATTTTATTGACAAAATAACCTTTTTTTAAGGCCGAGAAATTCCGAAATTTTATTTTTTTTAAATATTTCATTTTTTAAAAAATATATTTTTTAAAAAATTTTATGTTAAAACCCCTTTTCTTATTCATCCTTTGATATTTTTTAAAGTCCAAAAATTAAGAATTTACAATTAAAATCAAAAGTAAAAACAATTAAGTAATTTTAACAATTTAACACTAAAATTGGAAACACTTGAAAAAAATATCACTTTGGACCCTCCCTAATCTTAATTTCGGTATCACTTGTTCAAACAATGCCACTGTTGGATATAGATCAGTAACACAATACTTTCATACATCTATCATTATAACCACTTTTTATTGCACTATTCACCTTGTTAGTTGCTGCTCATCATATCTGGAACCGCAAACGTGTCAGTAAGTAAACATAAAATCACTATACTCTTATTATTGCCATAGAAATATAAAGAGCAGACAGTCGAAATAATATTTCATTATGTAATTCACATTTCACTATATGGCGCATTATAACAATCACAATTGGTTCAAGCAGCCAGAAGACAGAAATAATAACAGAGTAAAAATGATAACCTACCACAATAATCCACTTCATTTTGTTGGCTGTGTGAAGAAATTTCCGACAGAGTGTTGTGTACAAATTATCTGGATAATTATATGGAGTGCCTTTAATCAAATGACGACTTTAGCATTTATATGGAAATGATACGTAAAACAAGTTGATTGATTTGTGATCAATAATTACAGTAATTTGTACTTTTTTCGCTATTTTTGTTATTTCTTCTTCGTATTTTTTTTTTGCTTTTTCTCTTTATCACTTTTGTTTAATTATAGAAATAAATAAACGTTTAACTGTATCGTTGATTATGTGATAAAACTTTGTTACTTTGATTTATTAGCTTTTTGCACGGTAATTAATACGAAAAGATGCACAACAATTTTATTTATTTTTAATTCCTCCTTGGTGTGTTGTTGAGTGCTGCTAATGAAGAAGTCCGATTCCGGCAACGACTAAACTATGAATGAACTAGTAGATGGGGGTAACATTTTACTTTTATATTTCGCTAGCATTCACCTTTAGTTGTTGGGTTTACATTTTTCCTGCATATACGACAAGACATGCTGCTGTTGTTTTAAGTCGCTTCGTACGCGATGAAGTTAACATTATGATCTCGATTGTACGTTCCAATTCGTGGAAAAGGTGTTTATTATATTCGTGTGGATGGCAAATAATAATAATAAAGCAACATTGTATTTATCGCAAATATGATCTGACGGATGGGATCTGATATTTTTTTTTCTTTTTTTTTAGTTATTGGCAATCCATTGTGACAGGTGACGACGAGAAGTTATTCAATTAACATGCAAATCCAATTGTGGTAGAAGAAGAGATGATAATGGACTAAATTTGAATGGAAATGCATTAAAAGGTAATTTGATTAAATTTACGGACATAAATCAAAAACTTACTTTAGTTTCACTTAAAATAGCAAAATTTAAATGATTCCATTATCTGTAAATTTAAGCTTTAAGTAACCTGGTTTTAAAATTAGTATCAATACAATCCAATTAACAGATTTTCAGCCAATTAGTGCAAATTTTTATTGCACAAGTCGATCAAAGTGATGTCACAATATTTTCCAATTGATCTCCTGAGACAAATTTACTTCAATTAAAAAAAAAATAAATATCCCACACAGATTTGGACATTTAAAACAAGCATAAAATTGGACCACATTTCATTTCAATTCATACAAAAAATGCAAATATTAATTAACGGAAAATGCGATAAAAATTTTTAAGTAATAGTACACGATTGAAATGTTGTCCATAAAAAATCAAAAAATAAATACTTTTTCTCTCTTTTATAAAAATTATTTGCTTCTACGAATTAAAATCGAATAAAATAAAAATAAAGTGAAACAAATTTTTACTTCTTATTATGACATAATACATACCATTCACGTTCAATTGTATTTATTTCTGCACAAAATGTACCGAACATCATATTGCTCCATCATTGTCGTCATCATCATCATCATCATCGCATCGCGGCAAAAGCAGATCACCTGTGTAATGCAATAAACAAAAATAAAAACAATAATAATAAATATACTTAATGGAAACTAAGGTGATCGAGAAATGTGATCGGTAATGCAGAAAATTTTTATTTTTAAAAACTGATAATCATTTAAAAACAACTTTTGATTGGAATATTATGCAATTATTTTTGCACTTGTTATAAAGTATCGCTTTTCCATGGTAAAATGTTTGAAATGTCTCAATTTGTATGCAAAAATTTTTGATCTCTCACGTTCATGGAAATCATAAAAAGTGTAGTGAAATATTGTTGTTGTTTAAAAAAAGTGTTTTTCAAAAAATAAAAAAAAATGATATTGTAAAAAAGCAGAATAGTTGCAATGAGGAAAAACATGAATAAGTTTAAATAAGTTAAGTATATATCACGGTTGGAAGGAAAGTAAAAATTAGGTTTTAAAGATTTACAAATTTGATACTTATTTATTTTTTTCATTTTTAGGTAATTACAATTTATATGAACTTCATCAAATCATAATTTTGTTTCAAAAAAGAAATCTCGAGCTTTTTGGAATAAACTCGCAAAATTTCTAAACGATATTAGAAATGGACTGACCATCAAAGAAATATCTGGCACAAAGACAAAGGTAAAAGTATTATTGTCTATAATTTTATACAAGGACGGTCTTCTTGACGAAACCAGTAAAAGGTCGAAAACGCGAAGCTTTTCAAGAAAATATAGAAAACGAATTATCGAATGAATTTTGAGGAGTAAAGAATATTTGACAAACAAAGATGGACTACCTTTAAGAACCAATTTTTTTCATGGCAAAAAACTTCTACGATTCAACCTTTTAAATAATTTATAGTACATACTCCAGTTTTATGAGCGATTTCGTTTGGCAAAAAAAGCACAACAGGAATTTCTGCGACGTAGGCCGATAACAATCTACCAAGCAATTCATTGTTCTCCAGCAAAGATCGGAAATATTGATACAGGTACATGGAGTTACTTAAATCCGCGAAATCATAAAAACAAGATGTTGACGAGTGAAGAGGCTTTTATGTCTAGGAAAGAGTCGCAAAATAGTTTTTGAATTCGAACTTAACTCTTGCCCGAACTTTTCCTCTCTCTCTCTCTTTTGTTATTATTTAAGCACAAGATACTCACTCAAAGAAAAGAATCATGATATAAAAAGAAGAACAAAGAAAGTTCTTATCGCACTCTGTATCGAATCGTCGGTCAATAAAAGTTTCTTGTGCTTAAAATTAAAATTGAAGTCATAATATCTGATTAAAAACGAATGTAACATTTAACACAAGATAAACACTGAATACCTTCAAATAATTTAGATTTTATTAAAATGATACAAAAAAATATTTTCTTTTCTTCTGAAACAAATATTTTATTCCATAAATTAAATTTAATATTTTTGTGCATATCTTAAGCTCTCAAATTATCACCAAATATTAAAACATTAATATTAAAGTCACAGATCAATTTCTGTTTTAAAACGTTCCATGCTACCGTGCGAATTTGCACCAAAGTATCAACACGTTTGCATCGTTGAATGAACCATAAACAAGAGAGCGCAAAAGATGCGATCTGCATGTCTAATGCCATCATTTTATGAAAATGTGATGCTTACAAAGAAATTTTTATCTAAAACAAGATCGAAATTTTCCACAGTTGAATTGCAAATTACATTAGCGAGCGCAGAAAAATGCGGAAATCTCAAATTGATTTAAAGAGCATAAAATATTGCTGAAAATGGAGATGCAAAAAATAGGCGTAGTCCCCTTGTTTTTATACAAAGTAGTGCAAAAACATGCAAGATCCTAATTAAGACAAAAGAATTTTGAAACTCTCTTGAGAGAGAGACGAAACGGCAGAAAAACGATTGCGCGAAGAAAATAACAAAGCCGTAAATAAAATTAATAGTTGTAAAATTGCAATGTCTGACAATTCTTGCAAATAATGCAGAAACCAACGTAGTAGACATTAAATAACTTTAAATACAACCTGTTTTCCATATGCTTGCACTCCACGACTCCACACATGTCTAACGGCACATACATACTGAAATGGTGAAAGTGATAACTTTTAGCGATTTATATTTTTGAGCAACACAATATTTGCCGGTTTTTCTGTAGGTTTGCGCGCCAAAGCCCAACCTGACTAACTTTTGCATAAATTTGTAGTTTGTTGTGCTTGAACTGCCTTCCTCATCATTGAAACGTTCGCTATCTTACTGGCAATTTCTACGTGCAACGTGAGTATGGGTAGGGTAAGGTAAAGTACTACTTAGTCGTTGGTAGGTCATTACACGACCTTAACTTTACTGGATTAATGAACGATTTGCACTTGAAACTATTAAAAGTTTCCATCGATTTATATTTCCTTCATATTCAAATTAATTGTTTATGTTTTCCTGAAAAGCATAATATGTGAGTTAATGTAAGTCGTAGACATGTTAACGACAAAGACGACAACAACAAAAAATGGAGAATCGAGTTTCTTACATGTTTGTCGATTAACATAAAATGGGCAACAATTTCCAGTTTGATTGCTTGTGTTTTATCAGTGAATTGTGCAATAATTTTGTATTAAAAGTTGATTAAATGTAACTATTATGCAAAAATGTGTAATTTTTATTTGTACTGACAGTTAATTACCAATTGAAAAGTTGAAAAGCTGTAAATTTTTCAATCAATTAGTTGGCGTTTGTTGGCACAAAGGAGAATGGAGAAAAGTTATGATTTTATCCGTAAGTCAATTCATATTTAATTAATTCAATTATTTTTGAAAATTCAGTCACTATGAATGATATCCAGAAATAATTTTATTTTAAATTTAAATTATTATTTTTGCATCGTTCGTTTAAAAAATATAATTCATAAATAAAAAAAGCTAAAAAATATCAAATATTGAGATTGTACTAAATTATAATAAAAACTGTTAATTTTATTTAACATCGTACATTACGAGACAAAAGTTAATTTGAAAAAATTTGATATTAATTCTATAATAATTTGAAGAAAATTTTTTTATTTTTTAAAAATATTATTGATGAGAATTTAAATATTTTTGCTTCAATTAATGCTCAACGTAAATTTAATTTAAACAAATTTATCACTTTCATTCGTCTCTCATTTTCTTACATTTTTATACTCCTCGATTTTAAAAGTACTAAGAGCTGTACTAAAAACTACCGTTATTGTTTGTACTAAAAATATTTTCATTCACGTTATGTTTAAGTTAACTGTTTCTTTTTTTGAATTGCTTGAAATCTCATAATGGGTAAAATTCTCTTCAAAATCTCAGTATTCAATATTTAAAGTAATTTTAATTTTTTTTTGAAACATGAGATGCTTAAAAACTTTAATAGATTTTTAATAAATGAGATTTTTAATACAAAAAAAAATAAATGATCAGAAATAATTCATATTATTTTTTTTATATATAATTCAATACAATAATTAACAATTACATAAAAGTTAAAAACTTGTAATTTTAACAAAAAAAAAAAAAAAAAATTAAAAAAAAAAAACTTAAAAAAAAAAAAAAATTAATGAACGAAAAAAAAGTTTTCGAATACTCCTTATCTATTAATTCGAAAAAAAAAACTAATTTTTTTGGGATAATTAAGAAAATTTATAATTTTAAAATTTTTAAGAATTGTTGAAAATTAATGTTTTAATAATTAACTTCAAACATTATTTTTGTGTATTTCAAATTAAAAACCTTAATCTTGTTTGAAATCTCCTTCCTTATTTATCATAATTTAAAGACTTTTAAACGAAAATCTCTAAAAAACATAATTAAAAGTAGTAAAAAAAGATGAAGTACTCTACTCAAAATTTTTAATTTTTCTCTAAAAGCTGAAGACTCTAACTCTAAGTGCCCTTAGAAATCTTTATAAAGAAAAATGAAGGGGATAACACTTTTACGCACTTACAAACAAATACTCTAAAACTTGTTTTCCGAACCACAGGTGTTTAACAAGAACCGCCACACTTTCAGGAACAAACTCGTAATAAGTACTTTTGAATTCACAGAAACGCAGAACTACACAAACAAATGTACTCTTAATATTTTATTCTATTTGTATGAACATAAAAAGAAAATTTAACATGGAGAAATGTTTTCATTTTATTATCACACAAACACACACAAAATCTCCACATTAGTTAGTTTGCGTTTTGTAAGATAATAATAATGTCCTTTTTAGAACAATACAAATAAATTTTGAGTGGATTTAGCTCTGCTTTGTAATTTATTGCTACAAATGTTCTTTTAAAAGGGGGTAAATTAGAAGAGAATTAATCGCCCAAGTTGTTTCATTTTTTTTTTGTTCAGCCTACATGAATTAAAAAATGATGCTGCGTCATAAAAAAAATCCATTTTTTCACTCAATCAAGGATCAAATTATTTTTTGCAGCAATTACATTTAATTCCTGCTGATTCGACATTTTATGTGACAGAGTTTATCAACGAGAACAACAACAAAAAAAAAAGTGCAGCAACAACAATAAAAAAAAAAATAACAGAACAACAACATTCACCTAAAAAAACGCATAAATCTGTTCACTTAAATCCATTACATGATCCACACAGCTTGTGCCATATTTTGTGTGTGGCCTCTGATTTGCAATTAAAAGTTTAACAAGTGTTGTGAAGCGTGTGTGTGTGTGTTCGGGATTTTTGCGACACTTTTTTCACAATTGAGCGAGCACATGGAAAAAAGGCTTATGCAGCTGTATTACTTCTTTTACTGCATTTGTCACGATACACATAAATATTTCATTGAGCATTTTTTTTATGGCCCGTGTACCATTTTTTTTTGCTCTGTAATATTATCAACTGCTATAAATGACTCGAATCGACATGAAACTGCTTGCTGCACATATTGCGAGACAGACAGACAGACAATGTGTGCTCCATTGGCAAATCCCTTCATAATTTATTACTTGTTGTGGCTTTTAGTATTAACATTGCATTGCAATTGTAGTTCAATGGAAGCGACAGGCTCTTTTTTGTGCGATGGCTACAATGCATTCCACGCACACGTAGCGCAAAAATATTTCAATTGCAATTGTTTGTCGTGTGTTGTGGGCAAAAATGGAAATAAACGTGATGCAATCGCAATAAAAAGGATTTAAGGTTCAACATCAAGCGACAAAAATATACACAGACAGTTTTGCAACAAACAATCCAAGTAACGGCGAGTGGACGAGTATTGGTAGGTATCTGGTACTGTGATGATTTTTTTTTGTTGAAATGTGAAGTAGGGGTTTGATTTTTTTTTTTTAAAGTTTAAATGAAATTTTTTGGTAAGTACTTTTTAAAAATTTAATTTTATACTAATGATTTTTTTTTATTTTTAGATTTTTCAGAATTTCAGATCTTCCTAATTAAATTTAACTTCCACAAATAACATAAAAAATCAATTCAGGAAAAAAGACTTAAAAACGAATTTCAGTGAAACACCTCTATGGACCTTAAAACATTACTTGAAACGGTGAGTAGATATATTCCAACAAAATCTAAATTAAAAAGTTAATAAATTTTCAGAGATGTTCTTAAAGTAAACTAGCCCTAAACTATGAGCAATTATTACAACGATGGAAAACAAATACAATCATGATGCTGATGAAAGATGATGATATGAAGGCGATTCAAAAGATCTGCAATAAAGCACTGCGAGCGATTCTACTTAAAGACAGATATGTGAATATGGAGAGTATGCTAAATGACACGGAATTACTTGACGTGAAGCAAAGAGTTTACTTTAACGTTCTGAAACTTATCGACAAAGCCAATAGTCTTTTCCCGGAATATTTGACAGAAAGTTTAATAAACGCTGGCAAAGGGCCTTCGAAAAAGGGCGATTTCAGATTTCCCAACTATCTGACGATTCTGAGCTCAAGGATAATTCAGAGACATGACTTTCCCACCACCAACCCCCCCTAATTGCATTAAACCTCATACAAACTTCAAAAATATGAGAAAAAAAATCATAGTCCTCCCTCAGGCCCAGTTGGAGTGTTTTATTTGGTTAGAGTGATCACAGGATAAAACAAGTAACGAAAAATAAAAAAACGAGAAACACACAATGATTGGGCCCATTCAGATTAAAAATTTCTCTCTCATCTGTAAGGTGCAAAAAGTAGCTTCACTTTCTTCTTAAAGCTAAACTTTGGTAATTCAATGTCACTCATATCACAGGTTGAATTAAAGATGCTGATGCAACGGTTTAAGGTGTAATTTGCCTCAAAATCAGTCTTAGCTCTCTTCTCCACAAAAAGACGTTGTTTTCTTAAGTTGTAGGTAACGGGGCGTAATTCAAAAGTATTGCAAATATGACTAGAATTAATTCTATCGTTTAGGACATCATGAACGAACATACAACAGTTAGACACTTGACGGTCCCTCACAGTCAGCATATCAATTAAATTTGATTGAAAATTTTGATTGATGCTTATAGGAAGGCAGTTGGTTCTTTTTCCAGCCTAGACAAAAATTTCGGAGACAAAAAATGAGGAACTGTTTTTGCACAGATTCTAGACGTTTGATTGTTGAAAAGGCATCCAGAACAAGAGAAACAAAGACCATGTTTCCAACGCTATTCAAAAAGTCACCAATGCAATTCAAGTTCTGTACAATATTTTTACATGAAAGTCAGTTCTCAACAGCAAAATAAAAAAATGACTCTCAGACATATTCTATCTTAGAAGGAAAATGATTCGAAACACCGTCTGAAGTCAAATTCATCAGACATCGAGAGAATTTTCAAACAAAGTAAAAGAATTTTGAATTGAGACAAGTTATACTATGATCTAGGCCAAATTATGGTTAAACTTAGAAGGAAGTACTTAAGGCGAAAAAGATTACAAGCCTCATAAAAGATCAAGTTTCAAATTATAATGAGACAACTAAATTCTTGCAAGCCCTAACACAATCACATGTAGATACAGTGATGTACTAAAATTGCCAAAGTACCGTTATTATTACTATTACGGAGAAGAGAACTGCAAAACAAATTTAATATTATTACTATTTTATTCATGTGCATTATTTTGAATTGAAATGAATTGCAAGTATTATGAAGCATTTCGAGTTCGGACGATGTGGGTGCGTGCATGTGGCGAATATCGCATGAAACGACCAACGAGGAAAAAACATTTACGTGATAGTTGATACAGAAAAAAGATTTTATTATTATTGCGAAAAATTTTTACAACAAAATTACAAACTCATCAATATTATAAGCTCTGTATGCGAATCTGTGCAACGAAAATTCCGAATGTTAAGCTTTATTATTGTTATATTGATTCTAGCAAGGGAATGTTCATCAACATGTAGTTCCCAAAAGACTGGACCGATTAAAACTGGATTAATGATTGAAAATTTATGAACAGTTTTCAATGCGAAAATTGGAAAATAAAAAACCACAAAAAATAAAATAGTTATGAACAAGACCATTGACGACACTAAATCAGTGAATTCATCAGAAATTGATGAACCTTTTCAACAATATTGCTCGTTTTATTTGAATGCACGTAGCGTGCAGGGATGTTGACCGATTTGTTAGTTTAATGCACTGACGGTCACAGACAATGAACGCTGGTCCTTGCAACGAAACTCATATGAATAAATAACAACAACTTTTTACATTGAGCTGGATGGTTAAATTAAATTTATTGTTAAATTTTATTTTATTTTTCAATGAATGGACCAAAAAAATAGCAAAAATTGCAATTCAATTAAAATCCTTTCATTTGATTTTTAAATATTTTTTGTTCTGATTTTACTTCGAATTAAATTTTCGATATTTTGCTGTAATATTTTTTTCAATATTTTAACATTTGGAATAAAAAAAAATATTTCCGAATAAAACAAAAATTACCAAAATTACCAAAGGCGCCTAATATTTCATTTTCAGTAAAAAAAAATAAACCAGCAAAAAATACCCCTTTGCATTATCCTCAAACAATATAAATTTTAAACAAATAAAAACGGCTTATTAATAAAAAAAATCCTTATTTGTCCAAACGAATGTAAATTGCCTCTATCATATTCTAACATTCATTCCATTATTTTTTTACTGAACAGCAACGTCGAAAAAAAAATTTTTTTTTTTCATATAATAAAATAAATTTAAGCTAAAAAAATAACCGAGGTGAGTTAATCGTCATAACAATGCATTTAAAATTTGAATGGTAGCAAAAAAAATTACCCCTTTCAACTTTTTTTTGTCAAATTGTGAAAAGTCACAAAAAAAACGATTTAATTTTAAAAAAGGGGCCCACAAAATAAAGTGGATGGTGGCAGTCTGATACTCTTCATGACTAAGTAAGTGTGGCAGTGATAAAAAAAAGACGACGACAATGAAAATTAATTTTTCCGTGCTGCTAGGTGGAAATATTTTTCCTTTTATTTTATTTACATATCGCTCAAATTAATATCCGAGAGTTCTTCATTTTTTGAGATTATCATTTCCTCTTTTTTTTCGTTTTGTTTGTTTGTCTGCCGAACAAAACGAGACAAAAATTTGCGTTTTGCATTATTTCCGCATTTGGAAGCTCTCTATTTTTAGACAAAAGAAAAAAAAGTACTTTTCATATGTTTTTTCTTTCATTACAATTTTTTTGGTATAAACACACGTGAATCTTCAATCCGCAATTTTTCTTGCATTTTACAAAGTAAATTTTGTGTTCATTCGGTGTGAAATAAATTCCCATTAAATTTTGTTTGCACATGTGTTTGCACAAGCGTAGCGGTAGGCGCTTGTGTTTTTAAGGAAAATATGAGAAAAGGAAAAAAAAGAAGGAACACGAAAAATTTATATTCCATTCTTGTAGATCCATAAATAAAACGATTTAACTCTTGTAAATTTTTGCTTTTCCATTTTTTCTATTTTTTATGTGAGGAAGAAGAAAAAATACGGAAGACATTGAATATGGGAAGATGCATATCACGATTTGCTTGCTATTAAGGTGCATTGACAATATATCAAGGAAAGTCATTAGTTGAGATTTTATGCGATGCAAATTTAGTAATTGATGCACTTCTTGTTAGGTTGAACAAAAAAATTAATTTATCGAAAATCTTATCGTTTAAGAATTTTTTTTAACAAGTTTTAAATAAAGATGTAAAAAATATGAAAAATTCTTAATTTTTATATTTTTTCTTGAGAAAAAAATTAAAAAAAAAAGATTTTTTATGAAAAAAAAAAATATTGACGATTTTTTATTGGAAAATTTAAAATTTGATTGATATTTTTTTATTCGATTAATTTTAAATAAATAAATTTAAGTTACCCGTAAGCTTCGTTCTACCGGTCTAACTTTTTATGTGTTTGAAATTTAAATAATGAATTCAAGATCAAAATTGTTCTTTGATTTAATTAACTTATTATTTTAAGCAAGTTAAAAAATAATCTATTTTTTTATTTTCTTACCTTTTTATCTATTGATTCTTCTAAAATAAATTTTAAATTTTCCAATATAAAATTGTCAATTTTTTTTTAAAATGCGTTTTTTTATTTTTATTTTTTTTCAAGAAAAAATTTAAACTTAAGAATTTTTCATATTTTTATATGTACATCGAAAAAAAAATTTTCTTTCCTAACATTATTTGAATTTAAATTAAAATAATTTTAAAAATTGAAATTATTTTAAAAATTTAAATTATTTTAAATAATTTTTAAATTTTATTTAAATTATAATAATTTAATAAAATAATTAAAATAAAAATGACTTTTTTTTAAGAAAAAAAAACAAATTTTCCTTTAAATTAATTAATTTTATAAAATTCAACCTATTATACATTTCGAATTTTTACTGTTAAAACTGTTTAAATTAAAAATTAAAATTATAAAAAAATACATAAAAAAAAAGTTTTTAAAATAAATTTATTATTTTATGTAAAATTTATTTTATTAAAAATTTAATTTAATTTTTCATTTAATTAATTTTAATTTTATTATTTATCAATTAATTTTTTTAAAAATTATGCAAAAAAAATTTCCTCTTCTTAAATAAATAAATAATTAATTAAATTAAATAATTAATTAAATTAAATAATTAATAAAATAAAAAAATAAAACAAAATAAATAACGAATAACGAAATAAAAAATTCAATTTTATTTTAAATATTTGAATTTTTTTCTTCAGATTTATTGCAAAAAAATACAAAAAATTGAAAAAAAATCACTTAATCCATATACCACAAAAACTCTTCGAAAATTCTTTGCCAATTATGTAAAACATTCAAATTTATACCAAGAAAGCCATCAAACTTTTTTTTTCGCATAAATTCGAAATATATCTTGTGGCATGGCATGGTAATTCCTTATTTGCAAATGCAAACGACAAACGTTCAAATTGTTCATAAATATTTTAAAGTCAATAATGCCAACAATTAGGATGTGATTTGAATAATAAAATCCCTGTGTCGCATAAACGTCGGCATGCAACCACAAGGACATAAAAGAAAAGAAAAAATGTAAAAACACTTACTTAGAAATTAATTTGGATTTTATAACGTGCACTTGAAAAACACATAATTTTGATTTATTTGCAATAAATATTGTTGTGGCTTTTTCTTTTAGTTTCTGCATTTACAACAGTCACATAAAATAAAAAAAGTCGTACAAAAAAATATTCAAATAAAATGTGGGGAGAAAAAAAACTTTTATTTGTGAAAAAAAAAATGAGAAACAAATAAATGTTTTTTTGGTTGTTTGTTCAAAAAAAGTGTCTCCTCATCGCACATTATTTTCAATTAGATTTATTGCCAGGAATTATTCGAAAGGAAGTCATAATCTTCCATCTTTGTGAAAAATATTCGCGTCGTGAATATTCTCCCCCGGCATGCATGCAATTTATATGTCTCGTAATGACATCCTGTTTCGTTTGTTTAAATTTGTCTGCGATGCGATTGGTGGCGCGATGCGAAAGGAAAATTGCAAAAAACAGAAAAATGCGGCAATAAAAATGCATAAACATTTCCCGAGAACGAAACGCGTGCAACAGTGCTTTGTATGGAAATCAATGAAGTGAAAGGATTATCTTGATAAAGTCTCTCCTTCCTTTTTTCTCTCTCTCGTGTTTTGTCGTCTCGCCTTTTATGAGTTTATGAAGTGTGTGTAATCAGATGACAAATTGATTAACTTTTCATGAGAGATGTGTTTTTAAATAAGACCTTTCGGAAGTTCTTTAGACGGAAGAGCGTCGTAGTCTGGCACGCAGTCAGACAAATTGCATTTTTGAATTTTATTTGTTTGTTGTGACTATGGGAGTTTTATTCGAAAGTACACTCAATTTAACTTCATGTATCGACGGTTTCCATGATGATTTAATGGCTTCATGATTGGAAATGAAAGTGTCAGACGACGACGAGACATACGATTTTTGCTGCAGAATAGTTTGTTTTTTGCTTTTGTTGGAAGAATATATTTTTAAATAAAAATATTTCTGAGGAGACTATAGAAAAATGGCAACAAAATGTAAAAATCAAATATTTAAAAAAAATATTATAAAAATTGTTATTTTTGTATTTTTTTTTTAAATTATTTTTTTTATTGGTTATTTTCTTTCTAAGAGGTCCAAGTGAAAAAAAAAGTTAAGGTCCCGGTACTTTCCAGGTTGAATCATTGAAAAAGATATAAAAATCTTACCTTAACTAACATCTCGAATCATTTTTATGTCATCCATTTTATTTTTTGTACTTTTATTAACTCATGACAGCAGGTTAACAACTTGACTTCTCTTTTAATTAAAAAAAATCACCTGGCATCATATTTCCTTGTGTTGTTACTGTAAAAATCAACAAGACACCAAATCTCTCCCTATCTTTCAAATAATGAGCAACTCCATTGTTTTCATCCCTTTTTACAAGGAATCTCTAGAAATGATACGATGATAACGAAACCTTCAATCTAATTAAAATTGCATCCTTTCCTTGCTGACCTCATTCAACATCGTAAAAACGATACGGAAGCCTCAATCTCTTTATTAAGCCGAACAATAATAAACACAGGAACAAAATTTTATTACTACATCTGGTCTGTGTCAATCCTTTGATTTATTTTCATTGCCCACTTTTGTGTCTCGACAAGGATTTTACGCTCAAAAGCATAAACAAAAATTTTATTATCTTTGCCCGTCTTGAGACAATTTTATTACTGCCGACATTTCCACAGCAAAGACAGAAAAAGAAAAGAAAAAGACGAACAAAAGGTTAGAACGAGAGAAATAAAATAAAGCAAAATGATGAAAATATTTAAAACTATTATTAAAATAAACTTGTTTCATTTCATTTAATAGTTCATTTAACATAATCCTCCGTCTTATAAACGCATTTCTTCCGTTTAAAAGTAGCTTGACAAGCAGCAGGAGAAAGAATGATAACAGAGAATATTGAAATGATAAAATCAGAGAAAAAATAAAGCATAATGAAAAGATAAATGCATTAAAAGTGAGTGCACTTTAAATACGGAAAGTGGAAAAAAGGTCAATCCAATACTGGGAAAATATCAAGAAAATATTTAAATTTTATATTTACCAAATTTATTTTTTAATTATTTTTTAAAAATTCTTTTGAAACTTGCTTCAAGAGCTTTTTTTGTAAACAAAAAAATATATTAAAAAAATATATTTAAAAAATATATTAAAAAATCTGTTATACAAGAAGTTTTCAACTTCAAAAATATATCATTTATATTCGTCAAGTAAAAAAAAATAGTAAAAAAAAGCGAACTAAAAAGGAATAAACAAGAGCCTTGTGGTAACAAAGTCGGAAAAATTGCCAAGTAAATTAAGTTACAAAATTTTTGAGAACAAAAACTTGAATATAAAGGATTTATTTCAGAATAAATATAAATATTGACGAACACTGAAATAAATCCTTTATATTCAAGTTTTTGTTCTCAAAAATTTTGTAACTTTATTTACTTGGCAATTTTTTCGACTTTGTTAACACAAGGCCCTTGTTTATTGACGAATATAAATGATCTATTTTTGAAGTTGAAAACTTCTTGTATAACAGATTTTTTATATATATTTTTTTAATATATTTTTTTTAATATATTTTTTTAAATATATTTTTTTTAATATATTTTTTTAATATATTTTTTTAAATATATTTTTTTAATATTTTTTTTTAATATATTTTTTAAATATATTTTTTTTAATATTTGTTTTTTTTTTATTTATTACTTTTTAGTGTTGCACAGAAGTAGTTTTTAACATTTATTTAATCATAAGATCTCTAAAAACTAAAAAAATTACCCACAGAAAATTCATTGTAGTGACCGCCTTGGGTTAAGAGGTATCATTTGTATGGGAGGTCCATTTTAGAGAATGACAAAACAACAAAATTTCTGCATCATTAGATTTTTGAAATTTGCACTGGGATTCGGTTTAAATTTGAATTTTTCGTTTATTTTTCGCTATAATTTCGAACTCTTATATGGGGAAAATTTTTTGTGCATTGGGATCATGCCTCGATTCCACAAATGGGACCTCCGCGATGAAAAATAAGCATGACCTGTAGAACAAATGAACCTTCTATCTATTTAGGAAAGTCGTAAAAACCCGATACTGACAGAATATAAAGGATCTATAAAAAATTCACAAAAATTTTTTGAAATTTTTTTTTTTAAATTATTAAAAATACTAAAATTACCAAAGCGTTAGAATAAATAAAAAAAAATATTTATTTATCAGAAATAAAAATTTATAAAATAAAATTCAATAAGAAGTGGTCAATAAGTGTTAATATAATTATGAAATAAAAAAGTAATAAATTAAATAATAATAAAATAAATAAATTAAAACATTTAAAAAAAATTAATTAAAAATATTTATTATGATTTTTTACAAATTTTTATTGATTTTTTAAATAATAAATTTAAATAATAATTAATTAGGTTAAAAAATTTTGAATAATCCAAAAATCATAAGAAAATTATGCAAAAAATTTTAAAATTAACCAAAAAAAAATGTTTGTTGTTTAAAAAAAATACAAAATTGTATCGACCTAAAAAACAAAAAAAAACTAAATGATTAGTGAGATATCTGTCAATACACTCGTAACACGAAAATGCATCTCGTTATTATTTATATTTAAATAAAAAAACTCCTTTTCTTGTACAAAACCAGAATAAAACAAAAATAATACCTCTGTGATCTTTAACTCGATTTAAAAGTTGCATAAGTAAATTTTCGTTTAACAAGTTTTCATTTGCTTGTTAGTCTAGCTTGTTAGTAGTTTAGTTGTTATTGTTAAAATAATTTCTTCCTTCTTCTCCACATTTTTTTTTTATAATTTAACGATATGAATAAAACAAACGAGAGAAAACATAAAATTTGAATCTCAAAATAATAAAATCCTGCACAAGAGTTGGAAAAGATTAAATTATGTAAGCACTTTTGTGTTAAAAGCATCAACGTTAATTATAATTTTTTTGTTGTTTTTTTTTCTAAAATGCGAAATGAGTTCAGGGATTATTAAATATGTTATGAGTGACATGAAAACACGTGTTAAAAGTGACATAATCAATTTTTGTGCCATCAGCAGGTTACTGTGACGTGCCACGTGTCAAAAATTGTTGCCGTTTATCTAAATAATGAAGTGATTTTTCCTTCGTTTGGAGAAAAAAAAATCAACTTCTAAAATAAAAGTCAGCAGATTTTGATGCTTTGTCAACGAATTTTGTTTTTTTTTGCCATAAATAAATATGAAAAGAGGCAGGTCGAGAAATTCTCAATCAAAAATTCATTTTTACATATGAAAAAAAAAAAATATCGTCACTATAATAGTAATCTTCTCAATTGGATGCGAATTCTCTCGATATGTAAGTGTTGAGCGGAAGTGAACGAATAAAAATGGGCGTTAACGTTGAAATATTCTAAATGAATACGTGCGTTACTTTATTTTGATTCGCATTTTATTCAAAGTGACACAGAGACAAAAAAAAAAAAATTCAATCATAAATCATTGATTAAGTTTCCTTACTCACACAGAGATTTTTATTGAACGACATTTGTAAAAAAAAAAATATAAAAAGTGCAGGAAGAGAAAATTTTTGACCATTTTTTGTCATCAGACTGGATATTCGATTTATTTATCGTCGCAGTAGAAATATTACGAATAGATTAAACTTTGAACAAAAAAGTAAAGTACATATGTAACTTTTGTTCAAAGAAACTAAAAAACTTATAATCACAACCAACAAAATTAAAATTAACCCAATTTTCCATCATTACTAAAAAAAAAGGAAAATACGGAAAAACACAAACTTCACCTTTAAAATTCATGTCACACATTCAATTTGCGTCAATTTTTAAATTAACATAAAAAGGAAAAGTTTTAAATCCATTTTGTGGCGGCGTCCGTGTCCCAAGCTTTCAGACGGAGCAAAATTGTTTTATATATAAAAATAATTAAATTGCAACTTTGATATAATCAGAAAGTTTTTCGCTATCGCATTTTCTCTTGGCATCTTGTGGTATATGCAATGCCGCCACTCGCTATATTATTTTAGTTTTAGACGTGTCCCTTATCCCTTTTTTGTTTCGCATCTTTTATTCATCGGTTGTTGCATGTAATAGTTTGTCGGTTTTAATTTACGCTTTTCGGTGAATGAAAAAAAAGCCCAAAACTGTAAGAAAAGGCTGTAGAGATAAAAAAGTTTTCTTTTTCGGGTTACATCGAGCGACAATTTTTCGAGCACACAAATGATACTCAGTGTCTTAGGTTTATTTCGAAAAAAGGTAATTTCTATGAGAAGAAAAGTTATTGAGAATACTGATGGAATTTTTAAACCCAGCTTGTGAATATCTTTCGAGTGACTTTGTGTAAAATTAACTAACATTATCTTAAGGCGTCATCCATTAATGGCGTCGGCAAAAAAAGGGCATTTTTTGACCCCCAACCCCCCTATAATTGTAAACCGTCGAAATCCAACAACAACATTTACGACGTGTTTTTTAACATGACCCTCTCCCCTCACTGAAAAGAAAAATTTTTAATATCAGCTCAAATTTCAATGAAAGTTCGTGAAAAATTTGAAAAAAAAAAAACTCAATTAAATAAAAATTAAAAAAAAAATTACAAAATCTGAAATACTTCAACAATTTTTTAAATAATTCAAAAAGAAAAATTTTTAAATCGTGAATATGGCATATTTTTACGACATACATTTCTGTTTACCCCCCCCCCCCCCCTCCGTCGTAAATTTGATGAACCCCACCCCCCTAAACTTTGTTTTTCATGCATCAATATCACTTTTTACATAATTTTCTAGTTCTTTTTTAAATTCGTTCATTACAATATCTGTTTTCACTTTTCTTGACATTTCATTGTAGAGTAATGTAACCTTTGTAAATGAGAGAATTTTGCGTTTCTGCATTGCGCAAAGATAGAGGGCCCAAGTCATTCTTCTGTTGTGAAAAATTCATTCAACTTTCCAGGTAATCAACTTAATGGAGTCGATTTCACGGAGTAAAACTCATCCTAAAGTCCACATAACTAAATGAAAACAAATTATTTAAAGTAACGAATTTTAAATCTTACAATTTGACCTAAATTAAGTTACCTTCAAGCTAAAACTTTCTCTTAGATGCTTCAAAAATGATATTTTTCTGTTGATCGACTTATTATGATCCTTAATGATAAAGAAAATCTTTTTTAGCACTCACAAAAAGGCTTTCTATGAGTTATATTACGACTTAGCTTAACTCATATTCGAACTAAACAGTTCTGAGACGCTTCAAGAACAAGAAGATATCCTTGAGTGAAAACTCGCGAAATTCATTAGGATCTATTCTACCGCCCATACTACCAAAACTCATCATTCTACGTTATTCTAAATATATGGACAATCACAAAGAATATGTTCTACTGTTTCCTCTGCTTCAAAGTAAATTATGCATTCAGCTGATTTACACCTTTTGCACATCTTTTTGTTAAGCCTTGCAAGTAAGGAAAGCAACTCTGATTTGTTTGACATTCATATTAACTAACTCTTTAGTTCTTCTTGGAGATCTGCATGGTACAAATAAATTAATATTTTTCTCTTTCTTCTACTTCGTTGAAAAAACTTCTTTGAAAAACTGGAAATTTTCCGAGAGGTTCAGAGCTCCAAGAATTCCCAGTTTTTCAATTAGTTTTGTTAAAATCCTTTGAGTTATCCTCAGTATTTCCATCCAACTTTCTTCTCAGTAAGCATTTCTATGCAATTTCACAATATTATCCACATTCTTACTGCACTTTGGTACGACGAGACTTTATTCTTCTAGTTTCGATAAACTTTATAATACGCATGTTTGTGTATTGTACTTTTCGATTGTCTCCAACTTATACAGGAAGTTTTGTCTGCTCGGCTTTTCTTGCAGGAAGGCAAAAGTTGGTTGCAACTTTTTTTCCTCCTTATGCAAGATTTTATTACTCCGGATAAAAGTTTTCTGATACAATTTCTTGTCGTGTGTGTTGAAAACTTTCCGGGAGCTTTTTTGTTGCAATCTGAAAGAAACGTAGAAGAAGAAAATTGATTCAAGGAAATTTGTGAAGCAAAATGTGGAGCTTAGCGACCATATTTTCTAGTTCAAATAGGGATCATAACTTTTCCATATTGTGCTACCTTTTCAACCGAAAATTCGCACTCAATTTTTTTTTATTTATTTATTTATTGTGCGAACCGAAAGTTATGGGTCCACAAATTTTCGCTATACCACAAATAAAATAATATTAATGTGCGTCCAATATCCGTTATTTCCTCAAGGCACTCCTTATTTTCCGTTTATCACATCTATTTATTTATTCGTCCATTATATTTTTTCACACAATTTCACTTTAAATATGTGTGTTTCGGGTGAAAGCACTCTCTTTCTCGGAAAATATTTGTATAAACTCAAATGTCACGTAAATGTCTTGGAGGATTATAATTTGTGGTTATTTTTAACACGGTACGATTGATGGTAACGGCCCTCGAGGTAATTTTGTCCTTATTCTAGCGTTTCCTCTTCCACTTTGTGCCTGCGACATGATGATGATTTATACATTGCGCGAACAACACACGCCACAAAAATTTTCGGGCAAAAAAATTTAAGGGTGGAGAAAATGAAAAATGACTAAAGTTATTATTATTGACCGCCGCCGCCGTAATAAAACACATTTTTAATGAAACTTATTGTAAAAATAGTAATTAAAGTCGTAGAATTAATGATGTTGTACATTTTTCTAATCTTTCCTTCTTCTTTTTTTTTAGGGCGACAGGTTGTCTTCCATCATGGCCGGCGTGTAGGAATTTACGTTTTCAATGGGAGCTTGCAGGATAACTTTTCGCATTATCAAGTAAAGGGCAGCGCCGATAATCAAGTAACCGATGCCCATCATGAGAATGATAGCCCACGCAGGTATCGGCATGCCACGACGATAGTGCCGGGTGACAGTTCGTCGTCCACGGAGGATTTTGCGACGACCTTCGACTTCCTCGGTGCATAACGAGAGAATTACTGAAAAGAAAGAAGATGAAGAAAAAAGTTACATTTAAAATACTTGGAAAAGCAGCTGGAAGAAGAGATTGATTATTATTTTGCTGCATTACATTAAAAGTGATTCAATCTTTGTCATCGTCAAGTCAAGATGCAACAAAAGAAGGAAGAAAGGAATTTCCAGTGAATAGGAAGAGAGTGATGGTGCAGTCGGAAAAGTATTACAAAGAGTTGTAAGAACGTCAAAAAGGTATGAAAAAGGATTTATTTTTTCGATGAAAACTTGATTAAAGCGTATTTTCCCTATTTCAGCATTTCATCGAAAAATAAATGGCATGAGATTTTTTGCTGGTTTTCTGTTAGTAATCAAAAAAACCTAAAATTGAAATTCCGAAATGAGCTTTTGCTATTTTAGACATTTTTTATTGGATTTGAGGGTTGAAAAGTTCCTTTTTGACATACCTAACCCAACTAAAATTGGCTAAAAAAACTGAAGCTCATTCCAGAATTTTTAATTTAGGTTTTTTCGACTTCTATAATACTAACTAATAAAAAACCAAAAAACTAATCTTCTGCCATATTTTTTTTTAGATCAAGTGATGAAATCGAGTGATTTGATGAAACATGATTCAGTGACGTGGATGTATCGGCTTCTAAATGAACTAATTAACCATTACATATTTTTTGACAATACATTTTTTGAGAAATTCCAAAGTTTATATTTTTTTGGAAAAAATTTTTTTTTTATTTTAAAAAAAAATAATAATTTCGGAATTTCTCCATGTAAAAGGGTCTAATTTTCAAGACCCCGAGGCCTTAAAAAAAGGTAATTGCATCCCACTGGGTATCAAGACCTGGCTGGATATTTTTCTTCCGGAGTTTCAAGAAACAGCATTAAGCAAATGACTATGGAATTCATTTCATTTCAACATCAGACGATTTTCTTCGTTTCGTTCATTTTTTATTTATTCTCCTTACATTTTTCTAATTTTTTGGTTCCTAAACCTTCTCACAGCTCTGCTTGACACAATACAAAAACCCCCAAAAATATTTTTTTCAAACTGAACTTGAGTTATAGCGTTACAAAATTAATTTTCCTCTAATTGTTGCAACTACCTTTGTTTATTTAATTCACTGACAGGCAAAAAATCCCAAAATATCCAATTTTTCCTTTTAAATCCAGAAAATGCCAGCAAAATCTCCAGTTGAAAAGGTACTCAATCAAATTGATTTCACTCGCATCCACACAAACTGCACCAAACTCCTTCAAGCAAGTAACGATCGATTACTGAATTGAACGCCATGCTACCAAACTTTGACAGAAATTCCTCAAAACACAATATTCCGCGAATCAACTAAATGACTCGGCTATGGTCTGTTTATTTTCCCTTATCACCGTTATCTTTTCAAAAAAAGATACGCAACCAAGTCGCTCTGTAAATATGACTCATTTAACGCGCGACACAAAAAAAAACGATGAGCAACAAACTTCAAAGCGAAACAAATTCCACAATCACAGCTTTTGTGCCACACTCCAGCGAACTTCATCTAGCAGCTAGGCATTGTCACACGTTAAATAAACTTTCATCAAAAACATTTTCAACGTCGTTCCTCATAGTCGCTCGTGGATAAAGTGACAAACAATTTCAATAAAACTGGGTGACTCAATTTTCACCATCATCATCCTTCAATCCAGGTTGAATTTTTATTATTTGAATTTTCTCTCTTTTCGTTTCGTTTTCTCACTTACCAAGCAATATTGTAATAGCGACTGCACTCTTTTTGAAAATCTGCATTTTTGCTGTTTACTTTTTGTCTTTTTGTTGGAAAAAAAATCACTCGGTATATGCCTTTGATATGTAAATTAGCTTTTCACTTTAGGCAGTTTTGTGTGTTTTTATTTGTTGTTGTTGTTGTCTTTCGTGTGCGTTTGATGTATTTTCTCTCAAAAAGGGATTTTTTGTTGCTCCTCTTCCTCCTTTTTTTCAGTACAGACACCTTTAAAACAAAAATTTGAAATTGCAACTTTTTGCGATTGGAATTTGTTTGTTTTCAAATGCGAACGTGTGTAATTGTTTATGAGCCATTTGAAGCACAGCGCAACAAAAATGACTTTATTTGAAAATCTGAAATTTTTTTGTGGCGCAGTGCTTTTGATGGCAGTCACAAACACACAAATTCTCTAAAATTTCACTTTTCAAACTCATAAAAGCATCAAACTCAAAATGAAAGCCTTTGTTGCTCCGTTTTTCACACATTTTCGCCGAGGCAAAACATTTCATCCGACAAAACGTGACTATTTAGCTTTTACGTGTGGCTTTTAAAAATAAATTTGCATATGATTGGCTTTAACTTTGATTATTTGTGTTTCGGTGCTAGAGATAGAGTTTAACAACAACAACACGATGCACTCTTTATTGGCTTTTATGAGTTTGAATAGAGCAAAATTTTCATTTTGAAATTTATTGAATTTTATGCAAAGTTTTTTTTTGAGATTATTATTACTTTTTCAACTAAATAACTCAGTCGCAGATGAAATTTTGAAATGAACTAAAAGCTTCGTAGAATAAATTGGGGATTGGTATCTGATCTAATCTTATCTTCGTCGACAATAATCGAGTACGAGTCGTGTAGGAAGCAAAATATGTGTTTATCTTATCTCGAAAAGTTTTGCTTGTGAATAAGTGTTGGTGTATATCGAAGATATGTGACACATATTTGGACTAATAATGTTGAAATATTACTCATACTAGCGGAGAGTAGAAGACAGGTTAGGCGTTGTTGAATAATGCTTTTTAGCTGGAAAACACTTGAACTTGCCTCAATGAAATGATTGAAAACTAATATTATTGAATGTTTGAGATGCAGTTTGAAGTTTATTGCATTCATTCAAGCAATGAATCAATTTATATCAATTTTAGTGAAATTTTGGGTTTTGTTGAAGTAAAGTTTTCTCTTTAACAACACTTCAATATTTAATTGACCTTTGAAAATTTTGCTATAAATAAAAATAAATTAAATATTTTTTTAAGGCGTAAATTAAGAAGTATTTAAATTAATAATAGGGAAAGATGGGGCACATTCATAAAGATATTCAAAAATTTTTGATGCCATTTTGTAGCTTGGAATGTTAACTTTAATTTACTGTTAGACAATTGTGCTTCAACTGTTGTTTTTATGCTCGATATAAGCGGTTTTCCAAAGAAAGTCATTTGTCTGAATGTGCCCCATGCCCCATGAAAAAATCAATTTTTTTTATATTTTTGAAAAGTTCAGCCAAATACCTAACTTTTACCATTATGAACTTTTATTGTCCATCAAACGGATTTTAAGCTACTGCCAATCAGAAAAATTGTAATTTTTCATATATTTTGTATGAAAAATTTTCGGAATTCGCCAAAATGTATGAATGGATAAATGTGCCCCATTTCGATTTTTTTTTTCGAAAAAATTTCAAAATTTGTTTTTGACAGCTTAGTAGGCCTTAAAATGTCGTCATTTTGACATTTTTAGATTTTTGATTTTCAATCCGGAACATGGAGAAAATTACTGTTTGAACATAGCCAACAAATTACCCCATCTTCTCCTAATATTTTATCAAAAATTCTTTCTAATTATAAACATTTATTTTTATTTTTGAAAATTATTTTTTTAATTATTTTTCAACTTTCATTCAACGTTTGCATATAATAATTAATTAATTATTGAATTAATCAATTTTTAGAAATTAATTTTGATCTCCAATTTAAAGTTATTAAAGTTTTTCTATGAATCTTTCAAAAATTGCTTTCAAAATCTCCAGAAAATATTTTGATTTTTTTTATCAGCGTAATTTATTTATTTTTTTTTCAAAAGTCACTAAGTTGAAGATATTCAAAGTCATCAAGTAAAAACTCTTAAATTTCAAATGAATTGACTTCTTTGTAACTTGATAAAAAATGAACTGAAAAATTCTCCCAACCAACGTTAGTTTTTTCAATTGACCAACCAGGAAAATAAATATCCAGGTAAAAAATATTTTTAGAATTCATTCATTTCCTCTTTTCCAGAAAAGTAATAGAGAAACAACTCGTCACTCAATATCTACGTTTTTCACTTTTTTTTCGAGTAAAATATCCCCATATCGAGCATGTTTCTCGCTATGAAATATTTATTGGTTGTCAATTCGTTTTACTTGCCTATCGATATCCGTCGCCCCCTTATCCCCTAATCATTTCTACGTTTTTATGTTCCGTTCTGCTTCGTGGAACGACTGTCCGCCAACACACGAAAAAGGTGTCGAAAAATGCTTTTATTACGGCGGCATGGGTCCGGTTTGGCAACGCACGTCACGTGGCCCAATGAAATTAGAAATTAAAATTTATTTGGATGTTTTTTCGTCGGTCTTGAATTTCCGTGCGGCGAAGGATGAGGGAACATTGATGAAGGTTTTATTGATATGTAAGCATTTTTCGTTGTTGAGGCAAAAAAAAAAAGTAATTTTGCGGATGTGATCGTGTGTAAAAGTCTCTTTTCTACGCCAAATTTTTATCATCATCATCTTTATAGACGAAAAGTTGAAGCCGAAGAAGAAGACATTTGTTTTCCCTTGAAGAAGCAGGTGTTAAAAGCGCATCAATTGTTACGTGACCAGAATACGAATTTAGTTTTCCCGCATGAATGTTTTATTTTTTTTCCTTTTGTTTCAATTTAAATATAAATTTTTTGCGCAAATAAATAAACTTGCCGATAGATAATGAATGAAGTTATGCAAGGACAGTCCCCAGGCGTCGTTTAGGCATGAGCTGTCACCTGTTGAACATTCGCACAATGCAGGGCATTTCCTTGGAGACGCCCGATAAATCAACTTTAATCAGGTCACACATCTGAGACAACCTGTTAAACACTTGTTAGACACTTGTTGGCCACTTGTTACGCGCCATTTGTGTGAGAGGTACGCGTTTCCCGCCAAAATCTTTGTTACGCGTGCTGTCATGGCGTCACTAGCGACCAACAAGTGCGCGTTTCTATGACAAATGCGTAAATAAAGTTGGCGTCTCTTTTTACTTCAAGCTGGATTTGTGAATTCTTAAAACTTGAAAATTAAAATAAAAATAATTTTCGCGGAATTTCTCGTCAAAACAGGAATGAAACGATTATTTGAGTGAAAAACAACATGAAAAAGTTAAAAACCACGAAACCAAGGCTGAAAAAGCGCCATATTGAGGATATTCCATTTTACCGGTTCACTTACCGAGCTGATGACTTGCCATTGGACCCAGCAAAGGACTTTATTTTGGAAGAAATTCGTAAATATTTTAATTTTCATGCTTTCTAACCTCAAATAATTCGATTTTAATAATTTTAAGGCATCATAAAACAATTGAAATCCACCGAATTTCACAATGACTACGAGTTGCATCGATATCCCTACCAACTGCAAGGCAAAAATGTCAGCGATGGTCTCAAACTGCCCCCAATTGAACCTCAATCCGAACAATCAGCGGATTCCCTGCCCTCCTCAGCCGGTAGTTCCTCCGAATATTATTGGCTGGACGAAGCATCGCCAGTTACGGAGGATCAAGCTTCGTCAATTACGAAAACTCTCATCAGGCATCATCGCAATCAGCGACTTCATACGTTACATTCGCTCGCAAAACGTATAAAAGTCTCTCGTGTCAAAGAATTTTTGGAGCGGTACAAGGTTTTGGGACCAAAAATCGGAGGAAAACGGAAAAAACTGTTCAAAAGAACGGAAAAACCGAAAAAATATCACTTTGATGAGTGGGCTTTTCGAACGCCGGAAGAGACGAATATTGAAAGGGAGAAAATTAAAGCTTATTTGAAGCAAGTTGTGGAAGCGGATTTGAAACGGATTGAAAAAGAAAAGATTAAGAAGCAGAAGGAAGAGGAAGAAAAAGTTAAGAAAGCGGAGAGAATGAAAAAACGGGCAGAAATGAGACAAAAAATTAATCAATTGCCGAATGATAAGTACATGCAGAGGTTGAAACGAAGGGAAAAGGAGTAAGTTTTTTATATTTTTGGCCTTTAAAGTTTTTTGATGAGTTGAATTTTTCAGACAATTCAAGCATATGCAAGCTCTGAATCCAATAGATGTCGATTTTCAGAAACAAACTGCTTTGATGAAGTACAAAAATGAACTTGAAACTGCTGAAGGTCTTTTCACGAATACGATTAGAGATCGAATGGTTCGACTAATGGCAGGGGTGAGTCTCTTGAGCTTATTTAGATAATTTTTTTTAAATTTTTATCTCTTGCAAACTGAAAAAAAATTTAAAATTCAAAAATTTTATGAGGAAAAAAATTTACCTAAATTAAAAAAATAATTTAAAATTAAAATTAATTCCAATAATTTTTTTCATGGATTTTAAAAAAAATTAAATTAATTATTTAAAAAAAAAATAAATAAAATTAAATTGTATTAAAAAAAAAAAATATTAAGATTTAAAAATTTTTAAAAATTAATTTTAGTTTATTAATTATAAATTATTTTTTTAATTTTTTAAATTTAATTTTATTTTTTTAATTATAAATATTTTTTATTTTTTAGTTGCTTGAAATATATTTTCATACTTAATTTTTTAACCTTAAAAAAATTTTAAAAAATTATCAAAAAAATATTTTTAAAGATTTTCTTTTTTCTTAAATAAGAGTTTTTAGGAGTTTTCTTATTTAAACATTTTTACTCATTTTTTCATTTAGAAAAAATTATTATTAGACAAAAAATTAAAAAAAATAATATAATTTAGTCAAAAATATTTTTTAAGAAAAAATCCATGTTAAAAAACAAAAATTGTGAAAAAATTTAAAAAAATCTTTAAAGATTTTTTAAATTCAAAGAAAAATCTAAAATTTTCTTTTTCTATTTAGTTTTGTGAAACGAATTTTCAGACTTTTTGTTTTACAAATTTTCTTTAATGGAATAAAAACTTTAAAATAAATTTACAAATTTTAATTGAAAATAATTTTTAAAAAATTTTTCAGATCAACGTCTTACAAATCGAAACCTATCCCTCAAAATGGATCATCCGAATTTTACCGAAAATCGACCACAAACTCACCTTTCTTCGTCGTGCTTCGAAATTCATCACCGAAGAAATGAAGTTATGGCCAAATATTCATCCCGAAATAATGCTTTTGGAATTTCTCTTCAACCCCGAAAACAAAATCCCGAAACATTTGGCAGCTTATTTAATTGTCCTTCTAATGGATTTGCAAGAAGACTATCGAAATCACATCAAAAGAGGCTTCATTAAATACTTGCTAAAATCCAAAGAGCAACAAAATCAGCTACAAATCGTCCCGGAACCCCCTTTTTATCCCATGATAACAATCAAGGCGCCAGTTCCGTGGAAATGCAGCATCCAAGTCGGCAAAAATCGCCTCGAACAGGTGCTGATGGTCAATCATCCGGTAATTCAAGCGATAAACATGCTGTGGTACAACTTGTACAACAATTTAATTATCGTCGACTCGGCAACATTTTATACGGGCGACGTGCCCTTCCATGCGGAAACAATTACGGAAATGATTCACACTAGTTGTCGGATTGCACGTGATGTGAGCGAATTTTCTTTTCATTTATCTTTCTTTATTTTTATGACATGTTGTAATTTTTTTTTCTCGTTTGCCACAGATTCTCGTTAATGACTGGATGCCACGTGTTTGCGACTTGGTCGATGCCATGCGTTACTTGTGGAAAGATCTTATCTCGTACACGTCTTCGGGCTGCGGTCGTGCCCAGATTCTTTTTAATTGCATCCATGCTCTGTTGTCACGTCAATTGCAGGGATTAGTGCAAAAGAGTCTCGAACACCTTTTTCAGATGTTGGACGTGTACAAAGGTGGCAATTTTCTCCGGGAATATAATCCGGCGAGCTTAAAGTTACGACGACGGCCTTTTATGACGTTGACAGTGTCGGTCGTGGGGAAATACGCTGACGACGTCGAAGATCACGCCGATAAGATGGACTCGGAATTGTATCAAATTGATCCGGATGATCCCAATATTTTGTCGATGGAACTGGATACGGAGGTATGTTGTTTGATTTTTAATCGCCTTATGCCATTTTTTTCGCAATCTAAATTGAAATCTGTTTCACACAATTTTTCTTTTTAATTCCCTTGCCAAAAAAAAAACTCAAAACGAAAAAAAAATCAATTGAACAAAAACAAAAAAGCCAATTAAAATGGAACGTTCAACATCTTATATAATGAGAAATAGTGGCAAAATGATAATTGACCCATTTATGGAGGACTTGCCAGAATTGTTTCGCAGCTATTTTGTGAGCATCTTAAAAGTTGGCTACAAAATACCGAGACTTGAGTACTATCTAACGCAAGGTGAAAAGTTTGTTAAAAATTTGAAAGAGAAAAAAAATCAATTTCCTTTCTTTTCGTTGTTTATGTTTTTTGTTGCATATGTTAGACGAAGCCTTTCTTGGGTACTTGCACTACATCCGTGAGGATCACATTGATATGTTAAAACTATATGACAAGATAAAGGAGATTGTAAAATCTAATCAAACGGGACCAACTACCTACTTGTATCCAATGTACACATTTTATTTTCCAATTTTGGCAAATAAAATGAAAGATATTACGGAATATATATTTTCGCAACGCGAAATACCATCACTCGAGGTATGTATTGTCTGAGTACAGGGTGTTCATTTTGTATTTTTCTCATTAGTTCTTGGTTTTTATGTAGAATTGTATTGATGAAATTGTAGGTAGAATTTTTAATTTATTTGAGACTAGTTTTTCTTCTAAATGACAAATTTTGATTATTTTATTTAATTTTTAAATTTTTGAAAGCTGTTTAATTTTTTGTTAGGATAAATTAAAAATAGCATAAATATAGTAGAAGGAAAGAGTAAGATACATTGACTTCGTAAGATATTCTTATCGATTTTCATATCCTAATCATAGTTTGACTCTTCGTGGTCAGTTATAGTAAAACCTTGTGCTCTATGGCTCGAGCAAGCTCTTTAAATTTGAAAAAAAAAAATTTTTTTTTCGTATGCGTCTCGCCTACAGCTACACTTTCTTCTTAAAACAGTATTTCAAATTTTATATTGCAGTCTATTGCGAGGCGATTCGATAAATAATGCAGTACTTCATTTTCGTTGTTGTTTGTTTGTAAACATTTTGATTAACAAGAGAAAAAGACAGAGAGGAAAATTTTGACGTTTATTATTCGAATGTCGAAAACGGTTATTGAGGCATAAAAACCTCTCTCATTTTGATCAACAGTGCGAATGACTTCTTCTACATAATTTTCTTCGTGATTTTTTTTGAATTTTATTTAGTTATTTACAAACAACTTTTTGACTTGTAACTCAACTTTTAACCAACGTATCGCCAACAGTAATTTTAGATGTTCGGTCGGATCATTTTGGTTTTGCCAAATTTGTGCAGTTTTGTGCAGTTTTATAAAAGTTTTTTAAAGCTTTGTGCTTTTCGGTGATAATTCAGTAACAATGTATGAGATCTTCTTATTCTCCCAGACGAAAATATTTTGCTTTGTCTCTACTCGAAAAACCTTTCTATGAATCAAATTCAATAAAATATGGAACCGCATTTTATTAGACATCTGACTGATGAGCATATTTTGGGTCATGAACTTTTTCAATAGTTGCCGCAAATTTTTTATTATGAGAAATTAATTCCTTGAGACACTTGAACCCATTTAAAGTTCTTTCGTTGAGAAAGATAGCTCAGGTAGCTAAAATCTCTAAGTAGCTCCAAATCATTTTTTTTTGTTTTTACAAAACCTATGATAGATAAGTTGATGAAAAATGCTGCAACGCCCTGTACTTTTTGCAGAATATGAAAACTATAAACTTTTATTATGGAATGTTTTACCGAATTTTGCTTCTCCGCCGTTATCTCGATCTTTTCGCTACACACAGCCTTGAAGTTGAATCTCTCTTCTGCTACACTGGCGCATCTTTATAGGTTTCCTCCATTTGATGTTTATGTTAGTCATTGTAAATTTGCAACAATGCACAATTTATTTTTGTTGGAGTATGATACATGTCTAGCAATTTTTCGTTCTATATGCAGCTGCTGGATGCATTGAAAAGAAGACGAAGAAGAGTAGATTGAATTTTTAGAGCTTCGTCGTCGTTGTTGTTGTTATTTCTTTTTATTTTTCTTCTCGATGGCAGAATACACTTTTACACTCTATTCTGGGACAGAAAGAGCTTTTTTGATGCACTCGTTACTTGATTTGATTGCTGCAAAAGATAAATAGGAAAGAATAACATTTTTTGTTTCTTTTGTTATTTTTTATTTTTTTTTTTGAGTTGTTATAAAATGAAACTTCATTCACCCACTTTTGTGTACATATTTACCTCGTTTTGCTGCCATGCATAATATATGATGTGAAAATGTGAAAAATTGCAGATTTGCAAGGAGCTGATGGAAAAATTCAATAAACTCTTGCAAGGCATTTACTTTTTGCGCGACTACATACCATTAAATTTGTTTATGCTCGATAATCGACGAGTGAATCGGATATTGGAGAAGTTGGTGAACGAGCTGAAGAATTTCGTCACCAATTACTTTGTGACGCTCAATCAAGTGGAAAATCGACGGATTTGCGATGAATTTGACGAGATGAGTTTGCATGCGGGCGAACGACCAAAGGAAACGCCAAAAGTGGTAGCATTACAAAATTACTTGACAGTTTGCCGCGAGGAACGGCTGTACGCGTTGAAGAATGAAATCAAGGAGGTGGCGAAGCGTGTGATGTTTCTCTTGCATTATGCAACACTTGATCGTGAGAAAATTATTTTTTTTTGAGAAAATAATGCTTTTTTATTGAAATTTGTTTAATTTGCATTAAGGAAAAATTTTAAAATGGGCAGTGGGTCAAAATTTTTAAATGTTCATTGGGTTCAAAATTTAAAATGTGAATTGGGTTAACTTTTAAAATTTTCATTGGATTACAAATTTTAAATGTGCAAAGGTCAACATTTTAGATTCTTTAGTAGGTAAAATATTCAAAATGTGCATTGGGCCAAAAAATTTTATTTGTTCTTTTGGCCAAAATTTTAAAATTTGCACTGGGTCAAAATTTTTAATTGTTAAATAGTTTAACATTTTCACTGGGTCACATTTTCAAAATGAAATTAAAAAAAAATTGAATTTTGGCATTTTTGAAATTTTTCAAATGTGCATTGGGCCAAAAATTTTTTATTTATTTAATTAAAATTTTTAAAGGTTTTTTTTAATAAAAAAGCATATCTTCAATTTTCTTTTTCTGTGATTGGCATTTTTAATAATTTTTTTAATTTTTTTTTCAAATAGAGGAAGATATAAATCTCAATTCACGTACCTTCTTATGGCCAAAAGAGTTGGAACAAGTACTCGACTTATCTGGAGCCCGTCTCGCTGTCGTTCGAGAAAACTTGGAAACAGCTCTCAAGGAACGTCGAGCCCAATTTGAGCAATTTTTACTCGGAGAAAAGCGAAAAATGGACTCGTTCCGTCTCAAAGAAGTGCGAGAGGTACTCAGCGTCGATGACTTACATGAACGTGTCGAAACCGTTGATGGCTTGATGATCATCTTGGAGAAAAGTAGTCGTGAAGCGAAGGAAATTAACACAGATGAAAATCTCCTGCAACTTGATCAATCCTTCTTCCCCGTTCTAACAGACATGATTGAAAAAATGGAGCCAATCGAGAAATTGTGGCACACCGCGTACGAATTTGAGTCTCGCTACGAAACGTGGTACTTTGGAAAATTCACAGGACTCGATTCTGACGTCATAAGGACCGAAGTCGAAGAAATGCATAAAACGATGTATCGACTAACGCGAGCTTTGGTCACGAATCCTCAAGCAAAGAGAATTGCCGAGCAAATCCGCTTAAAAATGGACAAATTCAAGATTTACTTACCAGCGCTCGAGGCAATGTGTCGTCAGGGTCTCGTCGATCGTCATTGGAATCAAATCTCGGAGGAGATGGGAGTTCCAATTAATCCCAAACTCTATCCGTCACTTGGCTCCATGATCGATATCGACATCATGCGGATCCTACCGAAGCTGGAGGAGATTTCAAATGCTGCTGGCAAAGAATTCGAGCTCAATAAGCAACTCATGGGCATGCAAGTTGAATGGACAGATGTCAACTTTGAATGTTTAGCATATCGCGATACCGATGGCTACATCTTGGCTTCAGTTGAAGACATTCAAACATTACTCGATGATCATATTTTGAAGGCACAAGCTATGAGATCGTCTCCTTATATCATCGCGTTGGGTGAAAAAGCCACAGATTGGGAAGACAAGTTGATTTCGATGCAAGATATAATCGACACGTGGTTACGAGTTCAGTCGACATGGATGTATTTGGAACCGATTTTTAGCTCGGAAGACATTATGCGACAAATGCCAACGGAAGGACGAAAATTCAAAGCTGTCGATAGAACTTTCAGGAAAATCATGAAAAGTACAAATACTGATCCGAGGGTCATTCAAGCGACGGATTATCCGAATTTACTGAAGACTTTTAAAGAAGCGTTTAATGATTTGGAGGAAATTCAGAAGGGATTGAACATGTATTTGGAAAAGAAGAGATTATTCTTTGCGCGGTTCTTCTTTTTGTCGAATGATGAGATGCTGGAGATTTTGTCAGAGACGAAGGATCCGTCACGAGTGCAGCCACACATGAAAAAGTGCTTTGAAGGGGTAAGTTTTAAACGATTTTTATGAAATATTAAAGAAAAAAATTCGAAAAATTTTAAAATATGAACTGGGATTGTCATTTTAAATGTGCATTGGGGTCAAATTGGGATAAAAATTGAAAATATGCATTGAGAAGCTATTTAATTGCATATTTTATCTTAAAGAATTTGTAATCTATCCCAGATCACATAATTTAAAATTTCGACCCAGTGCACATTTTTAAACTTTTAACCCAGTTCACATTATCGAATTTGATGATATTCTTAAAAGTCTTGAAAAATTCTTGTATTTTAAAAATAACTCGAAAAATTTTCAAAATATGAACTCGAATGGTCATTTCAAATGTGCATTGGGTTAAATATATACAGAATATGCCTTTTAAAAGCTTTTTTGTAGCATATTTTGTATATTTGTCCCAGTTTACAAAGTGAATTACAGTCCAGAATATAAAATTAAAGATTTTAACCCTATCCATATTATTTTAATTTTCACCCCAGTGCACATTTTAGATATACTTATGTACTTAGATGTAAGAATTTGAATGATTTATTCGTTCATATTTAATTTTTTATTTATATTTTAAACTAAAATATTCAGAAAACTTCCAAAATGTTCATTGGGACGATTATTATAAAAGTGCATTGGGTCAAAATTTGCATTGGGAAAATTTTTTTATTGCATACATTAGACTCTTGACTCAAAGAATAATTAAGTAAATAATTAAAATTCTCACTCAAGTGATAATTTTAAGTTTAAGACCCAATGCACATTTTTAAAATTTTTTACCCAGTGCACATTTTTAATTTAAATTAAATTAAAAGTTTCCTGTATTTTTTTTTTAAATTAAAAAAAAAATATTTCACAGATTGAACGTCTTGTGTTCGATGCCAACATGGAAATTATTGGAATGCAATCTAACGAAGAAGAATACGTTCCGTTTATAAGAAAAGTTGCTCCCAGCTCAGCTAATGTAAGTATTTTCTTTATTTTTCATCAAATTTCTTCAAAATTTCCCTTAAAAACTCAATTTTTTCAGGGTTTGGTCGAAAAATGGTTGAAAGAAGTGGAAATCGTGATGATCGAAAGCATGAAAGAGCAAACTTGGCAATCGTCAGAGGCTTACAACAAAGATCTCCGCACAAAATGGGTCTTCAAATGGCCTGGCCAGATCGTGCAATGCGTCTCGTGTGTTGCCTGGACCTCTGAAGTGCAAGAAGCGATCAAGGAAAATGCTTTGAACAAATATTACGAGAAATGCAACAAACAAATTAATGATCTGGTCGAATTGGTACGCGGAGAACTGAACAAAGCGAACACAATTACGATTGAAGCTCTTATTGTGCTTGACGTGCATGCCCGAGATATCGTCGCTCTCTTGGAAAAACGAAAAGTTCACGATATCGGAGAATTTGATTGGACCGCCCAGATGCGTTATTATTGGGAAATTGATGACGAAGACAAATCCAGTTATGTGAGTGTCAGCATGGTCGGGATGGATGTTCGTTACGGCAACGAATATTTGGGAAATCAAGGAAGATTGGTCACCACTCCGTTAACGGATCGCTGCTTCCGAACGTTGATGAGTGCCTTGAAATTGAATCTAGGAGGTGCTCCGGAAGGACCTGCTGGTACGGGGAAGACTGAAACGTGCAAAGATTTGGCAAAAGCTGTGGGCAAAAAGTGCGTTGTGTTTAATTGTTCCGATGGATTGGATTATAAAGCGCTTGGAAAGTTCTTTAAGGTGAGATTTTTTATACTTTTAAGGTCTTTTAATTAAAATTTAATATTTTTTCGAACAGGGCTTGGCTCAATCTGGGGCTTGGGCATGCTTTGATGAGTTTAATAGGATTGAACTTGAAGTCCTGTCGGTTGTGGCGCAACAAATTTTGACGATTCAAAGAGCGATAGCGAGAAAAGTCATCAAATTCGTGTTTGAGGAGACAACTTTGAGGCTCGATCCGACGTGCACGGTAAGTTCTTAACTTTTTTTAGATATATTTAAAGTGTAATGCGGTTATTAGGATTAAAAACTTCAGAATTCTATAAAAAATTGGAGAAAAAAATATAAATTAAAAAAAAAACTTGAGGAATAAATTGAAAAAAAATCGAAAAATTCACAAAAACTTGTGAAAAATTCTATAAAATTTTAAAAAATTATTAAAAAATTTCAAAATATTTGAAAAACTGTATATAGCATGGAATTTAGTAACCGCTTGAGAAAAGTTTAAAAAAGTTTTTTTTCGTATTTTTTTGATAAATTATTAAATACTTTGGAAAATAGTTAATAACTCGAGAAAATTTGGTAAAAATTTCTTTAAAATTGTCAAAAATTTGAAGAAAATCATAACGAACTTAAAAAAAGTTTTTAAAATTCTTGAATTTTTTTTTATTTTAGGCCGCTCAAATTTTTTTTTTTTCAAAGTTGAAAATCGGTATAAAATACAAAAAAAAAGTTAAAAATTTCATCAAAATTGATAATTTTTTGGTCTTTTTTATATTTTTTCAAGAAATTTAATTAATTTTAATATTTAAGAATTTGTGTATTGAAAAACAAAATTTTCTTCTATAAAAATTTTTTCAAAAAAATTTTCTTTTCATAATTTTTTGAAAATTATTTTTAAGAATTCTGAGTTTAAATTTTTAACTTGAAATAAAATTTTGTCATTTTGTATGAAAAAGTATTTAAACTTTTTTTTTATTTTAAAAAAAAATCTTTTGAAAAAAATTTGGAACGGCCTTTTGAAAACTAAAAAAATTTAACAAGAAAATTTTTAAAAAGGACAGTTATGAATCGGCCTTAGTTGAAAACTAAAGTATACGAGAGAATTATAAATTCTAAAAATATCATTAAAAAATTTTCGATGTAAAAAAATCTATAACAATTTATTATGAAAATTATAAAAATAATTTTTTTATTTATTATGTTTGAAAATCGTAAAATCTAATTTTTTTTTAAAAACATTTCGTTAGAAATTAAGAGTTTTAAAATTTAAAATTTTTTTTTTAAATTTTTCAAAAATCGTAACAAATCTTTCAATTGTAGAGCAGTTTGCTTTTAAAATTTTTCAGAAAACGACTAATGATCCAAATCTATCTAAATTTTGAAAAATAATTTTTTATTTCACTTGAAACATGTTTTCGACAAAAAATTAATTATATTTTAAAATTTTTCACTAAAAACAAAATTTTTAGAAAATCCATCCTTCATAAATTCATAATTTGTTTAGAAAAATTATGAATGTTATGAATAAATTATTACCATTTATGAACGTTAAATGAAATATGAACGCATATTGTAAAAATTGGTAATGATTCATAATGGTTATGAATTTTTTGTAATCCCGCCTGGGGAAAATCGATTTTTTTTTTTGAAAACCTCGTTAGAAATCTTCAGAATTTGAAAGTTTTTTTTTTAAATTTTTGAAAAATCGTAACAAACTCGAAAATAATTGCAAAAATCTTAAAAAAACAATTGAATTTTCCCATAAAATTCGTTCAAAATTTAATTATTAAAATTTTTAATTCAAATTTTTTTTTCTTTCAATAGGTCTTTATCACCATGAATCCCGGTTACGCTGGTCGCACCGACTTACCTGACAACTTGAAAGTCCTTTTCCGCACCGTCGCCATGATGGTTCCCGATTACGCGATGATCGGCGAGATCACTTTGTACTCGAACGGATTCAACGAAGCCCGAGTTCTCGCCCAAAAAATCGTTTACACGTACAAACTCTGTTCGGAGCAACTTTCGTCGCAGCATCATTACGATTACGGCATGCGAGCTGTCAAATCTGTGCTTTTGGCTTCTGCTGCTTTGAGACGCGCCCAACCTCATTTGCAAGAAGCGCAAATTGTGTTACGAGCAATAATTGACGTTAATTTGCCGAAATTTTTGGAACAAGATGTTTCGCTGTTTGAGGGAATTTACAAAGATCTCTTCCCGGGAGTTGAATTGCCGGAACCTGCGCGCGATGACATCGTTCGTCACCTGAAAAATAAACTAAAAGAGAACAAATTGCAACCGAATTCGTGGTTTATCGAAAAAGTCATGCAAATTTACGAAATGATTCTCGTGCGGCATGGTTTGATGATTGTCGGAGCACCGATGGGTGGCAAGACAACTGCTTACCAAACACTTGCTGAAGTCCTGAAAGAAGTTAAAAACGATCGTGAAGCGACAATTGAGGAAATGAGCGTCTATTATCGCATCATAAATCCCAAAGCAATCACAATGGGGCAACTTTATGGCAGTTTTGATGCCGTTTCGCACGAATGGAGTGACGGCGTGTTAGCTAACACGTTCCGCGAAATGGTCTATAGCACGGCGAAAGAGCGAAATTGGATAATTTTTGATGGGCCTGTCGATGCGGTGTGGATCGAGAATCTCAACACGGTGCTGGATGACAACAAAAAATTGTGTCTCATGTCGGGCGAGATCATTCAGATGACGGATCGGATGAATTTGATCTTTGAACCGGTGGATTTGGAACAAGCTTCGCCCGCGACAGTGTCGAGATGCGGCATGATCTACATGGAACCCGCAAATTTGGGATGGGAAACGTTCCATAAGACGTTCATGCAGCAGCTGGAAGAGGAAATGGGAGTAACGGAAATTTATCTTGGGCTTTATCAGGAAATTATTGATTGGTTGATTCCGCCGACTTTGGAGATTTTGAAGAGTTGCACCAAAGTTGTGGAGGTTTCGCCGATGTATTGTTACAATGTAAGTTTTTTTTTAATTATTTTTTAACTATTTTTTTTTTAAATTTTTCAAACTAAATTATTCGACCCAATTTGAGGGAAAAAAATATTTAAAAAAAAATATTTAAAAAAAAATTTAAATAAAAATTTAAATATACCTAAATAAAATAAAATATAAAATAAAAATAAAATAAAAACAAAATATAAAAAAAAAATTAAATTAATTCAAATTCATTTAATTTTTTTTATTTTGAAAAATTTTCATTTCAAAATGAAACGAAAATATTGTTTATTCAAACAAAATTTCTAAATACTTATTTTTTAAATAATTTGTTTCTTTTTCATTAAATTTTGTATAAAAATTGTACAAATTTTAAATTAAATTTAAATTTAAATTAAATTAAATTACAATTTTTAAATAAAAAAAATTAGAAGAAATAAATAAAATAAAATTTAATTTTATTTCGATAAATTATACAAAAAAAAAATTGAAGCTAAAAATATTTTTATCTTCTTAATTTTAATTTTTAAAATATTAAAATAATAAATAAATTAAAACGACACAAAATTCGAAAAGAAAAATAAAAATTTTATTTTTGATCCATTTTTGTAATAAAATCATATTTTAACATACATTTTTATTATTATTTTTTTTTTAAATATTTTTTACATTCAATCCTTTCTAAATATATTTTGAAATTTTCGTCTTAAATTTTTGAAATCTTTAAATTAAAAAAAAAATAAATTGTACAAAGGATTTGTTCAGAAATATTCCTGATAAATATTTGGAATAAGAAAATTTAAATTAAACTTAAAATCAAAAATTGTTTAAAATTAATTCTTATTAAAAGTTTAATCAAATTATTTTTTATTTTTCTTAAAATAATTAACTAAATGAAATTTATTTGAAATTAAATTATTTTTCTTTAATTAATAAATTAATTAATTTTAATTAAATTAAATTAATTTAAATTAAACTTGTTAATCCAGAAAATTATTTAAAAAAAAATAAGCCGCTCCAAACGAAAATCACAAATAATCATAAATAAAAAAAAGTTAAAAATTTCATCAAAATTGATCGTTTTTTTTTGTTGTATTTTTATAATTTTTCAAGACGTTTTTAAAAAAATTTATAAAAATTTTCAATTATTTTAATTTTTGTTGTGAAAATCATATTTTAACTTGAATTTTCTTCTCTAAAAATTTTTTTCATAAAATTACTGAACTTTTTTTTTTCAAATTTTTTTGGCAGTTATTTTTTATGAAATTTAAATTTTTCAATTTTTAACTTAAAATGATCTTAAATCAATTTTTAATATGAAAATTTCAAAGAAGATTATTAAAAAAACAACAAAAATGTTGATCAACGATAAAAAATTGTTAAAATTTTATCATTTTGTATGAAAATAAGTATTTCAATTTTTTTTTTTTATTTTGTCCCCCCCCCCCATTTTATTTTCAAAAATTTTGGACTTTATTTTTGATTTTCATTTATAGCGGCCTAATAATAAAATTATTTAAAAAAAAAATTATGTGCCCTCAATATTTTTTTTTCTAAAAATTTTTTAGCAATCCTAATTATTTTCTTTTTATTTTTAGTTGATGACAAAATTCCTCCGCCATTTCCTAACCAAACACACAAATTACAACCAAAACTGGTTCCAACAAACGTTCCTTTACTGCCACGCCTGGGCCTACTTTTCCACAATCACTGTCGAATCACGCAAAGTAGTTGACGCCTTTTTACGCAAAATCCTCTACGGCAGCAACGACGACTACCCGAAACCCAAACACTTCACTTTGAATCGCGGTCAAGTGTATCCCGAAAAATTCAACTTTCTCGATTACCGTTTTGACGAGCACGAAACTTGGTGGCCTTGGTTAAAAGCTGAAGACGTAAATCTCCCGGAAAATTCTCTCGTGTCAGAATTAATTGTGCCCACCAAAGAAACGGGATATATAAATTATTGGGCCGAAATTTGCATCACGAAAAATATTCCCTTGTTGCTGATTGGTCCAACGGGAACCGGAAAGTCGGCAATTTTGTCGGGGTACTTGCGGGACCTGCCAAAAGACAAATATATCATCAATAATATCAATTTTTCGGCCAGAACGTCGGCTCAACAGATGCAGGATCAAGTAATGATCAAATTAGATCGTCGTCGAAAGGGAGTTTTTGGTCCCCCAGTTGGGCGGGAAGCGGTAATTTTCGTGGATGACGTCGCAATGCCGTCACGCGACACTTATGGATCGCAACCGCCACTCGAACTCATCCGACAATGGCTGGATCATCATCATTGGTCCGATTTGGCAGACACAACAAAACTTGAACTCGTCGATTTGCTGTTTATTGGAGCGATGGGACTCTTGGGCGGCAGTAATTTCATTCCGCAACGACTTTATCGCCACATGTTTGTCGTTTCCGTGGATTCGTTCGAAGATACGACCTTACATCGCATTTTTACCGTCATCGGGGAATGGCATTTCCAAAAAGGATTCCCGGATACCGTTAGTCGTCTCGTGAAAGGACTTTCATCGGCGTTAATTGAAACTTACAATAAAGTTTGCGAAACTTATCTACCAACTCCAGCCAAGTCTCATTACACATTTTCCTTGCGGGACGTCACTCGAGTCTATCAAGGCATCGTCATGGTGCCCTCAAAACGTCTCACAGACCCCGAAAAACTCGGGCGGTTGTGGGTCCACGAAACTTATCGCGTTTATCACGATCGTCTTGTTGATCAAAAGGACCGCGAAAATTTGCTGGAAATTGTTCAAGCTGCTTGTCAGTCGAATTTGAGGTTCAGTTTGACCCAAGCGTTCGGGGAACGTCTCGGAAAAGACGAAAAAATCACAGATTCGCACATCAGAGACTTGCTTTTTGGAAATTACATGGAACCAGATGCCGATCCGAAGATTTACGACGAAGTTGAGGATCTGAAAAAGTTGGAGAAAATTATGCAATATTATTTGAACGAATATAATCAGCTGAGTAACCAACCAATGAATTTGGTACTGTTTCGTTTTGCGATTGAACATATCTCGAGGATTTCGAGGGTGCTTCAAATGCCAAGGGGACACCTGCTTCTTGTTGGGTTGGGAGGTTCAGGAAGGAAAAGTGCCGTGAAATTGGCGTCAAGTATCGCTGATGCGGAGTTGATCACTGTTGAAGTTAGGTAAGTACAATTTTAAGAGATTAGACCTTTTTTTCCTTGCCGGTTTTGTTTGGTATTTTAAAATTAAAAAAAAAATTGAAAAAGTAAAAAATCAAAAAAAAAAAAAAATTATGAATCTTCATGAATTTTGGTCTATAAAATTTAAAAAATAATTAAAAAACCTAGAAAAAATTTACTAAAATTTAAATGAATTTTGAATATTTTTGTTTTTATTTTAAGTTGATATTTTACAATTGACTTTAAAACATTTCAAGTTAATTCTCTTGTTAAGTTAAAGCTTAATTTCTCATAAATTAAGCTTGGCAAAAATATGCATTTAAAAAAGCGTTTTATGCGCATAAAATATGCATTTAAAATTGGAAAATATGCACTTATAGGCAAAATATGCAATTTTATGCAATTAAAAAATGCTAGAAAAAAAATTTTTTTTTAATAATTTGTTTCAAAAACCAAAATTTGAGCATCAAAAATGGAACTCACATGGATTTATTCTACAAAACACTATGTATATTAATTTTTTAAAATAGCAAATCTTAGAAAAAAATTGAAATTAAAATATTTAAAATGAAAAATTTTTTTAAAGATTTTTTGACAAATATTTAAATTAAGGAAAAAAGTCGATACAAACAGTTAAATAAATTTTCCAAAAATTTAATTCAACAGTATTTTTTAAACCCATATAAATTTGATTATTTTCAAAGGGTCCGGTTAAAATTTTAACAATCAGTAAAGAAATTTTACTCACATTTGTCGAAAAACGGTCAAAAATTATATTTTAAATTTAATTTTTGGATTTTTTTTTTTTTTTTTGAAAAAAAAAATTTTCGCGCTTAAAAGTTTTCAAAAATTAAAAAAAATGCAAGAAATATGCAATATTATGCTCAAATTACGCAAAATATGCAAAATATGCGCTAAAAGTTAAAGTATACAAAATACGCAAAATTTAGTTGGGCTCAAAAGACTCGAAATTGCATGAAACGGATTTCCCTATATTTGGTTTTTCATTAGGACGAAAGAAAAAAAATATGCATTTGCATATTTTTGCCAAGCTTACTCATAATAAAAAGTTAAAAATTTTAAATATTAAATAAAAAAAATAATAATGAATAAATAAATAAAAATTCTCTTTATTATAAAAATATTTATTAATTGGTTTATAAAATAAATTTAGTAGAAAAAAAATTGAAAATTGTTCAATTGAAATTTTCTTGAAAAATTTTAAAAGTAATCAAATGAAAATTGTAGATTTTTATAAAATTCATTTTCTTATTATTTTATGACAAAGTCATAAAGTTTTAAAAAATGAAGCGGCTTGAGGCAAATATAAATGGAAAGTTAAAAGTTTAAGAAACAATTTGGCTTTTGAGTTTTTAAAAAAAAAAACTCTTCTAAAATTAAAAAAAAAAACTCTTAATTTTGAACTGTTTTTGCAATTAATTTTGATTTGAATATTTTTTTTAAATTAAAATAAAAATTTTAACTTTTTTTTTCGACATTTAGGTTGCTTCAAATTGTGACTGTTTCTTGGTCTTTCCATATTTTATGAAGAAATTTTAAAAGTTTTTTAAAATATATTCAATTTTCAAGAATTTTTGTTTCTAAATTCGAAATTTTACATGAAATTACTTCTCTAAAAATATTTAAAAAAAAAATTTTAATTTTTTTGAATTTTTTTTGTTTTAATTTTTCACTTGAAATACCGTAATGTATATAATTTTTATGGAAAAAAATAAAACGTAACGAAAATATGTTTTAAAATTCGTTCTATTAAAATTTTTATGTAAAACTGTTGAATTTTTAATGAAATTTAGAAGTTTTTTAATATTTTAAACCAAAACTTTAAGAAAAAAAAATATTTTAATGAATTTTTATTAATTTATTTTTTGATTTTATGAAAAATAATTTAAAATTTGTCTAAATAAAGCCGCTCCAAATTTTTTTTGAACTTTTTGTCCCATGCCCCATTTCAAAAGTCGAAAATCTAATGGGGCAAAATAAAAAAAAAGTTAAAAATTTCATCAAAATCAACCGTTTTTTTTGTCTTTTTTCATATTTTTTCAAGGAATTTCCCATAATTTTTTAAAAAAAATTCAAATTTTTAAGAATTTTTGTAAATATTAAAAATCGTATTGAACATGAATTTTCTTCTTAAAATTTTTCTTCCAGAAAAATATTTTTCAAAATTTTTTGACACTTATTTTTACGAAATTTTTTTGTTTAAATTTTTAACTTGAAATACTATGAGATAAATTTTAAATTATCAAATCTCAATGTTAAAACCACAAAATCCACTAAAATATTGATTAATGACAAAAACTGTTAAAATTTTGTCATTTTGTATGAAAAAGTTATTCAAAACTTTTTTTATTTTTCATCTCATTCCAAAATAATTTTTTGGTACAAATGCTTCAAAATAAATTGTAAGAGCCTTAACAAACTTTCAATTTTATGCCAAATTTCGACAAAAATGTCATTTTTCTTAAATTTTTAAATATTTTTGAAAATTTTCATCAAATTTTAACTTTTTATTTAAAATTTATTTTTTCTTTTAGTCGTTCATACACTTTCACCGACTGGCGCGAAGACATCAAAAACCTCGTCATGAAAGCCGGCATCAACAACAAACCGACAATTTTCTTGTTCGGCGACCAACAAATCAAGGACGAGGCTTTTATTGAAGACGTCAATGCTTTATTAAATTCCGGCGATTTACCGAATTTATTCCAAACGGAAGACAAATCTATCATTTTAGAGAAAATGACGACAGCTGCAAAACAAAGTGGCAGAACTACCGACACTTCGCCAACTTCGATGTACAATTTTTTCACGGAACGCGTTCGAGAGTCACTTCACATCGTTCTCGTATTTTCCCCGATTGGCGATTCCTTCAAGAAACGCATTCAGCTGTATCCGTCTTTGATAAATTGCTGCACGATCGACTGGTTTACGCAGTGGCCCGTGGATGCGCTTCAGCGTGTCGCCGAAAATTTCATCAAATCCATGTGCATCGAAGAGCTGGAGGAACGTTTGTCGCGTCCTTCGTCCTCGTTGGAGTTTTTAGGTGAAAGTAAAGAGGAGGAAGACACGAAATATCTCTTCAGGAGCATGTCGGTGTTGGAAGAACGACTTGTCGAGATGGTAATGCACTTTAATCTCACCGTCACGGAAGAAAGTCATCAATATTTGAAGGAGCAAGGACGCGTAAATTACGTCACACCGACGTCTTATCTCGAAATGTTGCGATGTTTCAAGACGATGTTCAAGAAAAAATACACGGAAATCACGTCGCAACGCGATCGGTACACGACGGGCTTGGAACGATTGGATTTCGCCGCTGGGCAAGTCTCGTTGATGCAAGAACAACTCCGAGATTTGCAGCCAAAACTGAAATTCGCGTCGGATGAAACGGAAAAAGTCATGGTCATCATCGAGAGACAAACAGCGGAAGCCGAAGCGAAAAAGGAAGTTTTGGGCGCCGATGAAAATGCCGCAAATGAGGCATCGGCAGCAGCTCAAGCTCTAAAAGACGATTGCGAAAGTGACTTGCAAGAAGCAATTCCGGCTCTGAATTCCGCTTTGAAGGCACTTCAAACGTTGCGACCCGAGGACATTACTTACCTGAAAACGATGAAAGCCCCGAAAGATCCCATAAAAATGGTAATGGAGGCAGTTTGTGTCCTGCGAGGCGTTCGTCCCGATCGTGGAAGAGATCGCGAGGGGAAATTAATCGAAGATTTTTGGGGACCGTCGACGAGAATGCTTAACGATATTCATTTTCTCGATCATTTGGCGAATTTCGACAAAGATAATATCCCGGATGTGGTTATTGGGGTGATTAAGAAGAAATATATCAATCATCGGGACTTCCATCCGGATAAGGTGAAGTCAATTTATGCTCCAGCTGAGGGATTGTGCAAATGGGTCATCGCTATGAACACTTATAATCAAGTGGCGAAGATTGTTGCGCCGAAAAAGGTAGCTTTGGCAGCAGCGGAAGCGGAATTGGCGAATCAGATGGAAAAATTAAATGCTAAAAGAGCGGAATTGCAAATTATTTTGGGTGAGTAAAAATTTTTTAAAATATATTTTATCTTTATATTAAAAAAAAATTAAAGAAATTTTACATAAATTTCGAGCAATTTTTGCTTAATTTTAGGTATTTTTGAGCTTTTCTTTAAATTAAAAAAAAAAATTTTCTCATAAAATTATAAATATTTTTTTTTATAAATTTTGTCTATTAAAAGATTATTAATTCATCGAAATTAATTTTAAAATTAAAATAATTTTGCATTTAGAATTAAAAAATTATATTAATAAAAAATTTGGCAAAAATTTATTAAAATAATTTTTCACTGTTTGTAATTTTTTTGTTATTTTAAAAATTAAAAAAAAAATCTAAATTTTTAAATTTATTAGAATGTCAAAATTAATTTTAATATTTTATTTATTTTTGTTTTAAATTATTGAAAAAAAATTGAGAAGAGGCAATTTAAAATTAAAAATGTAAGAAAAAAAATTAAAAATTAATCAAAAAAATTTAAAAAAAAATTATATTAAAAAGAAAATAAATAATTTTCGAAATATTTTTAATTTTTTAAATAAAATAAATTTTACCTTTTTAGGTCGCTCCAAATGAAAATCAAAAATAAAGTCCAAAATTTTTTAAAATAAAATGGGGGGGGGGCAAAATAAAAAAAAGTTTTGAAATACTATTTTCATACCAAATGACAAAATTTTATAAATTTTAGAGCGTTAAATAATATTTTTGATGTTTTTTTTTACTATTCACTTTGAAATTTGCTTATTTAAAATAGATTTCAGAATATTTCATATTAAAAATTAAAGAAAAAAAATTCATAAAAAATAACTGTCAAAAAATTTTGAAAAAAAAAATTAATAATTTTATGAAAAATATTTTTAGAGAAGAAAATTTATGATAAAATATGATTTCCAAAGCAAAAATTAGAATAAATTGAAAATTTTACAAACATTTTTTGAAAATTTTCTTGAAAAACTATGAAAATTCAACAAAAAACGATCATTTTTGGTTAAATTTTTAACTTTTTTTTATTTTGCCCCATTGGATTTTCGACTTTTAAAATGGGGCATCGGACTTTATTTTTGATTTTCATTTGGAGCGGCCTTAAATTAAAAAAAAATACAAAAAAATACTTTAATTTTTAAAAATATTTGGAAATTTTTTACCTTTTTTTTTAACAAAACTCTAGAGTTAAAAATCTAGTGCTAGTGTTAACTCAAGTGCAGTTTTTAATCAATTATGAAGCTTAAAAATTTAATTTGTTATAAAAAAATTTAGAAATGAAATTTTAATATATTTTTTTTATAATTTCAGACAAACTTCAAACCCTAAACGATCAATTTGCGGAAAAAACGCGCGCCAAGAAAAAACTCGAGGACGAAATTGACAGTTGCGAGAAGAAACTCGTGCGAGCGGAACAACTTATCGAAGGTTTGGGCGGCGAAAAGACCCGATGGTCCGAAAATGCAGAAACCCTCCATCAATCTCTCGGAAATGTCGTTGGCGATGTGCTTCTCGCATCCGCTGCTGTTGCCTATCTCGGTTACTTTAGCATGGAATATCGCATGAACATCCTCAAAAATTGGAATAAAAAGTGTCTTGAGAAGCGAATTTCTTGTTCTTCGAAATTTTCGCTCGCCCTAACGCTGGGAAATCCGATGCAAATCCGCGCGTGGAACTTGGCAGGACTCCCAACGGACAATTTTTCGATCGAAAACGGAATAATTGTCACTCAAGCCACTCGTTGGCCTTTGATGATCGATCCGCAGACCCAAGCAAATAAATGGGTGAAAAATATGGAAAGAACAAATGGGTTGAAGACGATAAAATTAACAGATCCGGGATATATGAGAGTTTTGGAACAAGCAATCAAGATGGGACATCCAGTTTTGTTGGAAAATGTCGGTGAAACTATTGATTCGGGACTTAATACGGTCCTCGAACGTAACGTTATTAAGTTAAAAGGTGATCTCGTGATTAAATTTGGAGACACTTTTATTGAGTACAACGAAAATTTCCGGTTTTACATCACAACTTGCTTGAGAAATCCGCATTATTTGCCCGAAACTGCTGTAATGGTGACTTTGATTAATTTTACGATCACCGAGCAAGGTTTGAGAGAGCAACTTTTGTCGACAGTTGTCGTTGAGGAACGTCCCGATTTGCAGGTAAGAATCATAATTTATAAATCAAAGAATTTTTAAGCGAAATTTAAATTAAATTTAAATAAAAAATAATAATTCGACCTTCGAATTTGTTAAAAATACAGAAATTTTCTAATAGGAAAAAATTAAAATAATTAAAATTATTAAAATTTAAAGTTCATTAAAATTGATATCATAGAAAATCTTTAAATGAATTAACATTTAAAGCAATTTTAACAAAATCAAACAAGAATTTTGAAAAAAAAAATAAATAATTTTATCTTTAAATGATTTTTTTTAAAGTTTTTTGAAGGTTCAACTTTTAAAAATTTCTTTCAAAATTTTGAAAATTTTAAATACTAACGCTTTAAATTTATTTTTTTATATCGATCAAAAATTTTTTCATCAATAAATTTTTATTTAGTAAAAAAAACTTAAAAATATTAAAACTTTCTGTTAACCAATTTCAATTTATTGAAAAAATTTCAGATAATTTGAAGAAAATTTGCAAATTTAAAAATTTATTTACCTATTTTTATTTTTTTCAATATTTAAATTAAATATTTTTTTTTTAGAATTTTAACTTTTGACAAAGAATGAGATTTTTCTTAAAATTTTATACTATTTTTTAATATTTTTCAATCAAAAAGTTCTAAAAATGTTATAAATTTTCCTTATTCCAATATTTTTCCTCATTTTTTTTCGACAAATTCGAAATTATAAGTTTCAAATCAAATTTTTTTAAGTGAAATTTTGATCAAATGAAAAATTTTTAAAAATCTGTATACCTAATGCAAAATTTGAAAAAAATATTAAAAATATTTTTCATAAATATATCTCGAATTTATCTTAAATTAATATTTTTTTATTTGCAAAAAATGTAAAAAAAATTCAGAAAATCTAAATCTCGATCTCTAGATCTCTAAAAATAACTAAATTTTAAATTTTAATAATTTAATTTTAATTTTTTTTATTTAGGCCGCTCCAAATAAAAATCAAAAATAAAGTCCGATGCCCCATTTTAAAAGTGAAAAATAAAAAAAAGTTAAAAATTTCATCAAAATTTATCGTTTTTTTGGTGTATTTTTATAATTTTTCAAGACATTTTCAAAAAAATTTATAAAAAATTTTCAATTATTTTAATTTTTGTTTTAAAAATCATATTTACTTGAATTTTCTTCTCTAAAAAAAATTTTCATAAAATTACTGAATTTTTTTTTTGCAAATTTTTTTGACAGTTATTTTTTATGAAATTTTAATTTTTCAATTTTTAACTTAAAATGATTTAAATTCAATTTTTAATTTAAAAATTTCAAAGAAGATTATTAAAAAACAACAAAAATGTTGATCAACGATCAAAAATTGCTAAAATTTTGTCATTTTGTATGAAAATACATAAGTATTTCAAAATATTTTTTTTTTTATTTTATTTTATTTTCAAAAATTTTGGACTTTATTTTTGATTTTCATTTGGTGCGGCCTTAAATTTAAATTTTTTAATTAATCATTTTTTTCAATTCTTTATTTCAGGAAAAGAAAGAAAGTTTAATTGTCGAATCTGCCAGTAACCGCGACGCCCTTCACAATGTCGAAACAAAAATCCTCACTGTCCTCTCCTCATCCGAAGGCAACATCCTAGAAGACGAAAACGCCATTGAAATCCTAACGTCAAGCAAAAACCTATCGGAAGAGATCCAAGCGAAGCAAGAAGTTGCTGTTCACACCGAAGCCGAGATCGACGAGTCCCGCCAACTCTACATGCCTGTCGCCGAACACTCCGCTGTCCTCTTTTTCTGCATCACGGAACTCGCCAACATCGATCCCATGTACCAATATTCCATCGACTGGTTTTTAAATCTTTTCGTGCTGACAATTCGCAAGGCTCCCAAGTCTGATGTCCTCACGGAACGCATCGTGACCTTAAATGCCTTTTTCACCAAATCAATTTATCAAAATGTTTGTCGCTCGTTGTTCGAAAAGGACAAGTTGGTGTTCTCAATGGTACTCACAATCGGCCTCCTGCGTGCCAAGGGCGAAATTAACGATGAAATTTTGTCGTTTTTCCTCACGGGAGGCGTCGCGCTCACGACACAGTTTGATAATCCGGCGCCGCAGTGGCTTTCGGAGAAAAGTTGGGGCGAAATTGTTCGAGCCACGGATTTGCCGACTCTGAATAACTTTCATCGCAACTTTTCCTTCAACGCGAACACGTGGCGCGCTTATTACGAGTTAAATGCGCCCGAAGAGGCTTCGTTCCCGGAGCAATATGCAAAAGTTGACGATTTAACGGCTCTCGTGCTAATTCGATGTTTGCGCCCGGATCGCGTCGTTCATGCCATCAAACGTTACATCATCCAAAAAATGGGCAAGGAATTCATTGAGCCGCCTCAATTTAATCTCCAAGCGTCTTACGAGGAAAGTGACGTTCGAACTCCGCTGATTTTCATCTTGTCGCCCGGCACAGATCCAATGGCGAATTTGATGGCTTTCGCCAGGGAACGAAATATGCACGAAGCTGTGCGTTCCATTTCGCTCGGGCAAGGTCAAGGTCCGATCGCGAAAAAAATGATCTACGAAGGCATTGAAAAGGGTCACTGGGTTATCTTGCAAAATTGTCACGTTGCTGCCTCTTGGATGGGAGAATTCGAGAATATTGTCACAGATCCGGCGACTTTTAAACATGTCGAGCCCGTTTATCGCTTGTGGTGCACTTCGTACCCGAGCAAAGCGTTTCCGGTGTCAGTCTTGCAAAATAGCGTCAAAATCACGAATGAGGCACCGCGAGGTCTGCGAATGAATATGTTCCGGTCATTCACTTCGGACCCCCTGGCAAGCGATAGTTTCTTCACAAATGCATTTAGTGGCGAAACTGGCAAAATTTGGATGCGAGGCGTTTTTAGTTTGGTATTTTTCCATGCGGTGGTGCAAGAAAGACGCGATTATGGGCCGTTGGGATGGAATATTCCGTATGAGTTTAATGAATCTGATCTCAAAATATCGATAATGCAGTTGAAGGCGTTCCTGGAGCAGTATGGGGAGATTCCCTTTGATGGGCATACTTATTTGACGGGCGAGTGTAATTACGGGGGACGTGTTACGGATGACAAGGATCGACGATTGTTGATGTCGTTGTTGACGAATGTGTTTAATCAGGAGGCGATTCAAGTGGAAAAGTAAGTTTTTTTTTTAATAATTTTGTTTTTAATTTTTTTTTAAATTTTCTTAAAAATTCGAAAAAAAAAATTCGAATTAAAAATTAATTTTTAAATTTAAAAAAAAATCAAATAATTAAATTAATTGATTTTATTTTTAAAATTTATTTCTAAATATTAATATTCAATTTTTAATTAATTTTGTTTTAATTAAATTTAATTAATTAATCACATTTAAATTAATTGAATTTAATTTTATTTATTTCATAATTTTAAAAAATTATTTTTCAACCTGAAATAAAAATTAAATTAATTTAAATATTTTTATAAATTTAAATATTTTTACTAAAAACTTTAAGGCCGCTCCAATTTTTTTTTTTTTGAACTTTTTGTCCCATGCCCCATTTCAAAAGTCGAAAATTCAATGGGGCAAAATAAAAAAAAGTTAAAAATTTGATCAAAATTGACCATTTTTTGGTCTTTTTTCATATTTTTTCAAGAAATTTCCCAAAATTAAATAAAAATTAAAAAGATTTTAAAATTTTAAGAATTTTTATATTAAAAATCGCATTTTAGCATGAATTTTCTCCTTTAATTTTTTTTTTTAAAGTTCGAAATAAATTTGGAGCGACCTTAATATTAAAAATTATTTTTAAAAAATCATAAAATTCTTAAAAGATTTAATTTGCTAAAAAATTTTGATTTTAATTCACCAAATATTTACAAAGAGCTTAAAAAAATTAAATTAATTAAAATTAGGTTTAAAAAATGTTAGCAAATTTATTAATTTTGAATGGTTTTAAAAATATTTAAAATAAAAAGTCATATAAAAAGTCATATAAAAGTTCATTAAATCGATCATCAAAATTATTTTTTAAATTATTTTTTTTATTTTTTAAATTATTTTTTTTATTTTTTAAATTATTTTTAGACCATTTTTTCTTATTTTTTATTAAGATTTTAATTTAATTTTAGGCGAATAAATTTAATATTTTCATTTTTTGTTCCATGAGGATTTTTACGAGGGTGGGGGGAAATAAAAAAATAAATATTTTTGAATTTTTTGTTTGTAATTTTTAACGTTTTTAGACGTTAAACGATGATTCTTAACATTTATATAATATAATTTTAAAATTTAAACTTAAAAGTAAAGAAAAATCAAACAAAATCTCCACAAAATAAAATTTTTTGAAAAAAGTAAATTTGGTCACGTGACTTTCAAAAAAATGTTTTTCAAGATTTCAATAGAAAATGTCTTAATTAAGCGAATTTCTTTGGTTTTTTGTATGATTTTACCATAAACATTAATTTTTCATGATTTTTTAATATAAAAATTCCAAAATATTCAAAAATATTTGTATTTTGTATTTAATTTTTATTTTTCCCCCTGAATTTTTTCGACAAAATCAGAGGGGGGGGTGACAAAAAATGGATATATTAAATTTATTCGCCTTAATTAAGAATTATTATTTTTAAAAATGTTATTAATTAAAAAAATATTTAATTGACTCAAAAATTTTAAAAAGTTTATATATTCAAAAATTTTTAGAAAAATTCTTTAAAATCTACAATTTTGGTAGAATTGAAATGTTAACTCTTAAAAATTTCAAAAATCCAAATTTTATATTTTTTTTACAAAATTAAAAAAATGAGTGTTTTTAATATTATAAAAATTTTTTCTAAAATTTTTAATTTTTTTCTAAATCTGAGAAAAATTCGATTAAAAATTTTCAAATTATTTTTTAATAGTTTCAGCTTATCTCAATCTGGAATCTACAAAATCCCGTTACTACCGACGAAGGAAGAAAGTTTGCGATACATTAATTCACTGCCATTGACTCAATCCCCGGAAGTCTTTGGACTTCATGAAAATGCTGACATTAGCAAAAATAATCAGGAAACTGACTTGGTAAGTCGACTTTCGAGTTTTTAAAATTTAAAAATAATTTTTGTATTTTAGCTCCTCAATGGAATCCTTCAAACGCAAGTTTCGTTCCTGTCCTCGATGAAAATAAGTCTTGACGATAGCGATGCAGTTGATCCTGTCTTCACCTTATGCGAAGAAATCTTGGAAAAACTGCCAGAATCCTTCGATATCGATGCAGTAACAGAAAAATATCCAATTGTCTACACGGATTCGATGAATACTGTCCTTCGGCAGGAACTCATTCGGTATTTTTTGTAATTTTTCATATAAAAATAAATAAATTCTAATTAATTTTCAACATTTTTAGCTTCAACACTCTCATCGAGTACATCCGAAAGTCACTTTTTGATGTCAAACGTGCCGTTCTCGGTCAAATCACGATGATTCCAAGTCTCGAAGCCGTTTACAAATCCATGTCAATTGGAAGAATTCCCGAAGCATGGGCGCGCAAAAGTTATCCGTCGCTCAAGCCACTCGGAAGTTACATCAACGATTTGCTCTGTCGCTTGAATTTCTTCCAGGGCTGGATTGAAGAGGGCGAACCAGCGATTCATTGGATTTCTGGCTTTTATTTTACGCAAAGTTTCCTTACGGCAGTGCTGCAAAATCATTCGCGGAAGAATGAGCTGCCGATCGATCAGTTAAAGATGAAATTTGATTTTACGAGTTTTGGCGTGGAGGAAGTTCAGAAGCCACAGTTTGGAGTTTATGTGAAGGTTTGTGGTTTTTGGAGTTAAATTCGTATTTTTTAGCTTTTTGAGTTTTTTTTAAACAAGTTTGTTAATTTAAAAAAAAAATATTAAATTTACTAACAATTTTTTAATGCAACATTGGATCATCAGAGACAAATGTCTATTAACGAGGATTACAAAACATGGCATGTAAGTAATTTTTAAAATTTTTTCTTCCTATTTTTAATTATTTTTACTTTTTTTAAGTTGATTAGTTTCGCAAAATTTTTAAAATTTAATTAGATAAAAATTTAATTTAATTTTCAATTTTATTTTTAAATTAATTAAAACTATTTTTTTAAATTGTATTTCCGAATATTTAAAAAAAATAAAAATTAATTTTAAAAATTGTTGCCTATTTAAATGTGATTTTTTTCAAAATAAATTTTATTTTATTGATTTTCTAATTTTAATATTTAAGCTAAAATTAATTAATTATTTATTTTTTTTTTCATATTTTTCTTCGATTTTCTTAATATTTTTATTGTAAAAAAAAATGAATTAAATTCTTCAAATTAATTATGTATATTAAGGCCGCTCCAAATGAAACTCAATAGTTTTATCCAATGCCCCATTTTAAATTCGAAAATCCAATGGGGCAAAATAAAAAAAAAGTTAAAAATTTCACTAAAAATGACCGCTTTTCGGTGTATTTTTACAATTTTTCAAGAAATTTTAAAGAAAATTTTTCAATTTTTTATTTGAAAATTTTTTGACATGAATTTTTTTTTAATAATAAAAATTACTGAAATTAATTTAAAAAAAAATTTGACAATTATTTTTTAAGATATTATTTTTTTTTTCAATTTTAGTTAAAATGTTTTTAAATAATACAAACATTTAAAAAAAATTATAAAACCAAAATATTTTTCAAAGAGTTTAAATATTTTTAATTTTTTGAAAAAAAGTATTTCAAAAATTTCAAAAATTTTGGAAAAAATGAATTTAGACGCCTAAAATTATTTTAAAAAGAAATTAAAACTTCAATAAAAAATAATAAATTTATTAAGAATACCTCCTTAATAGTTTAAAAAAAAATTGAAGAAAAAAATTTTTTTTTCAAGAATTAAAATAATTTAATTAAAAAAAATTAAATTTAAATAAAACTAAAAAATTCTTTAAAAATTTAAGAAGAAATCCCTTTAAATTTAAACAAAAATTCAAAAAATAAAAAAAAAAATCGTTGATTTTCATAAAAAAATCGAAAACTTTAGAATAAAAATAATTTTAAATTAAATAACTTTTTTCTTTTTTTTTATTTTAGGGTCTTTACTTAGAAGGCGCTCGTTGGAATCGCGAAACAATGGCTCTCGACGAATCCCATTCACGAGTTCTCTTCGATACCTTACCTGTCATCGGCATGCGACCCGTTCTCGTATCTGAAGACACCAAAACCTCCAAAAAACTCGAATACGATTGTCCCGTATACAAAACGAGCGCACGCAAAGGAGTCCTTTCCACGACAGGACATTCGACAAATTTTGTCATGTTTATCGAGATCAACTCGTTGCAACATCCCTCGCACTGGATTAATAGAGGCACTGCTTGTTTATGTCAATTAGATGACTGAAGAATTTGATTTTCTCTCCCACAAACTCACACAAACACCGGAGTGACCTGAAACACAAAACAAACAAAATTTCCTTTGAATGCACCTCTCTCTCGATTTAAATCAATAAATAAAATTTATTTTTGGGAATGTTTGCAAAAGAGGGACTTTACACAATCTGTTTCCGGATTGTTTGCCCAAACATTTCGGTCCTTTGTGCTGAGAATGTTTTCGACCGAATTCGAATCAAAATAATAACATTTCTCGTTCGTTTCGGAATCGAATGGCATCAAAGACGAGGAAAAATAACAACGGAAGACAAGTTGGCAAAAGTAAATATTATTTACTGCTTTCGTAGAATTCTTTGTGGTTTTAATTAGGGACCAAGTTCAGAGATTTATCGGTTAGACTTTTGTGACATGTCGCTTTCTTTTCTTTCCTTCGTTTCGACGTAAAACCACATTCGGTCCCTTTTGTTTCTTTTGTCGCATGACGTCAAAAATATTTAGAAATTTGTTTCTTTCATTCCGGCTCCAGAGGAGTGTCATTCAATTTAGAATTTAATAAAATTGGGCGTGTTTCCATTTGCATGATAAAGCGTCCCGTTCACTCTCTCTCACACACGTCGATATTGCAAAACTTTATTGAATTTTTGATTATTTCATATTATTAGTTTGATGCGGAGATCGTTCAACCCTCGTTCGAAAAAGTGGTTATCGGTCTGTGTCTTAAGCGAATTTCTTCATCCGTTTTCTTCGTATATTTATGAAACAACATGATGCGACAAGGTGTAAAATACACACAAGAAGAACGGATGTAACAACGAGAGAGGAACCACAAAATTCGACATCCGGCAGGTTTTGCATAAAATTTGAAGCGTAATTTTGCGATTATTTTCTGCTGACGTTTAATCTTTGTTTTTTTTTAAAAGATTGTCTTGTTTTGCGTTGGTGTCTTGTTATTTTTAAAAAGTTTTTTCAAGTAAAAGTTTGTTTTCGCTAAAAATGAATTTTTTTTAAGCAAACGTTTTTTTTTGTGGTTTTCACCTTTTTTGTTAAAAAATTGGAAAAAATAGGTACCACATCTTGGCACAGAATTTTTAATTATTTATGCGAATGTTTTTTATAGAATTTTTTTGAAGGAGTTAAGATTTATTTTTTGTCTTTTTCTTTAAATCTATTTTCTTATTAATTTTCTTGATGTTTTTTTTTTTGTATTTCAAATAATTTTTTAGCGCATTTCGTTAGAAAAAATGCGCTGTTAGTTTTGAAATGTTGTCTATCCGTAACGGTGTCTTCACTTTTTGATGTTGTCGTGTTCAAGGGATTGAATTCAAAGGCGTTTGAATAACTGCGAAATTTTAGAAACACGAAATGCGCTTAAGTTTAAAGTCCTCTGGACGAAAACTTTTCTATACTTTTTTGTTTTTTTTTTTATTTAGGTATTTGTATTTTATTTATATTTCTTATTAAAAAAAAAAATTATTTTATATAAAACCAATTTATTTTTATTATTTTTTTTTAAATTAGACCGCTCCAAATGAAAACCCAAAATAAAGTCCGATGCCCCATTTCAAAAGTCGAAAATCCAATGGGGCAATATAAAAAAAAGTTAAATATTTAACCAAAAATGACCGTTTTTCGGTGTATTTTCATAATTTTTCAAGAAAATTTCCAAAAAATTTTTGAAAAATTTTCAATTTATTTAAATTTTTGTTTTGGAAATCATATTTTATCATGAATTTTCTTCTCTAAAAATCCCGGGCGAAAAGGATAAATCGCACAACTAACATTTTTAACAAACTGAGAAAAATCGATTTAAAGTTTTTTACGGTTTTTGAGCTGTAAAAATTTATTTATAAACTATTTCTTCATTTTCAAGCGCACAAAAGTAAATAATTGGCCACTAAAAACAATTTTTGTGCAGAAAAATTTCTTATCTAATCTCTAAGGGGTAGTTGGAGAAACGGATTTGGAGAAATTTTAAAATTTGACTTGTTAGCAATTTGTATGCAATTGTGCGATTTATCCTTTTCTCCTATTCTTTCTATTGAAGTAAAACTGATATTTTTTCAAAATTTTTGAAAATCTCTCAGTGTATCTTAAAATACTCGTCTTTAAGCATACTTTCCCATTCTTAACACAATTTTGTCAAAAATGTCAGTTGTGAGAAATATCCTTTTCGCCCGGGAAATATTTTTCATAAAACTATTAAATTTTTTTTTCAAAATTTTCTGACAGTTGTTTTTTAAGATTTTTTTTTTCTTTAATTTTTAATATGAAATATTCTGAAATCTATTTTAAATAAGCCAATTTCAACGTAAATAGTAAAAAAAAACATCAAAAATATTATTTAACGCTCTAAAATTAATAAAATTTTGTCATTTAGCATGAAAATAGTATTTCAAAACTTTTTTTTTTATTTTGCCCCCCCCCCCATTTTATTTTAAAAAATTTTGGACTTTATTTTTATTTGGAGCGGCCTTATTTTAATTTAATTTTTGTATATTTTAAGTTGTCTATGAATTTAAATTAATTTTTAATATTCAATATTCCTTTCAGGGTCGAAAAAACTTTCGACTTTTACTTTTGACTTTTTACTTTTCAAGGCTTAATCTTGGACTTCAGAATAAGAAGTTAAAATAAGTTGGCTTTTTCTTTTGTAAAAGTCATTAAGTCAATTTACTTTTGACTTTTTCTTTGTATTAAGTAAACTTTTTCAAAAGAAAAAGCTTTTGACTTTTGCTTGAGAAAAAGCTAAAAGTCAATTATTTAAGTTGACTTAAACTTAAGCTCAAGCAAAAGATTAAGTCAAAAGTTTTATCAGTTTCAAGCTTAAAAGTCATATTTTTGTGATTGCTAAAACAAAAAATTTTTTTAGAAATTCAATTTTTTTTTGAAAAAAAAAATATCATTTTTGAAAATTTTTAATTTTGAAAAATATTTTTGGATTTTAAATTAGGCGAATAAATTTAATATATCTATTTTTGTCCCCCCCCTTTTTGTCGAAAAAATGAAAGGGGGAAAAATAAAAATTAAATAGAAATATTTTTGACATTTTTTTGAATGTTTATATTGAAAAATCATGAAAAAAACTGTTTACTGTTCAACTGTTTTAAAAAAATCATACAAAAAACCAAAGAAATTCGCTTCATTAAACCATTTTATAGTAAAATTTTGAAAAACAATTTTTTGAAAGTCACGTGACCAAATTTTTTTTTTTTAGTTTTTACTTTGGTAGATTTTGTTTGATTTTTCTTCATTTTCAAGTTCAAATTTAAAAAAAAATATAAACTAAAATAATTATAAACTAATCAACGTTTAACGTCTAAAAACTACTAACAAAAAATTCAAAAATATTTATTTTTTTATTCCCCCCCCCCTCGTGAAAATCATCATGGGACAAAAAATGAAAATATTAAATTTATTCGCCTTTCTACAAATAATTTATTTTTGGTCGTTTTCAACTGTTTTTGAGATTCTGAAGCATTTTTTCTCCATAAATATTTACTTTTTTATAATTTTTTAACTGGATTGATTTTGACCAATAACAACTTTCATACCAAGCATACATAATATTGTACAAAAAATATTTTAATGCAAAACTCAAAAATTAAATTGATACCATTGCGAGTCAAATTATGTACGATGAGCCTTTTTATAATTTTTATTCAACATAAAAAATATGAAAATATAGTTTTTATTTTTCAAAAAATATAAAATTTGAAAAATCACATTTTTAGCTCATCAATCTATTAAGCCATTAAAAATGTTGACTTAAGTCAAAGTAAAAGCTTTTTCGTTATTGACTTTTTGCTTTTACTTAAGCAAAAGTAAATCACTTTTTTGAGCTTTTACTTTTGACTTTAAGTCAAAAGTCAACTACTTTTGACTTTTTCTTAAGCAAAAGTAAAAAGTCAATACTTTCATAAAAAGTCACAAAAAAGTTTTTCGACCCTGATTCCTTTTTTGATTTCTCAATTAAATTGTAAAGAACTTGAAATTGTGATTTATTATATATTAAATTAAACTTAAATTATTAATAACTAATAAATTTATAATTAAATTTTAGAAATGAAAGAAATTTAAAGTTGAAACGTCAAAATGTAAAATTTTTGACGAAAAATAATTTTCACTTTAAAAAATCAAAATATTTCTATCTACAAATTGTTCCTTCATTACAAAGCAAAATATGCCTTTTATCAAAATTCGTACACTCTTCCTTCCTTCTACATCTTCCTTTTATTACTCCAACTATTTAACAAATTTCTCCTCTTTTCAAAGCCGAGTCTTCATTAAAAACGGGTGCATCAACTTCATTCTCAAAAACAACAGAATTGATCCAATTAAAGTGTTTCGAAACATCTACAGCTCTCGTGAAGGTACAATCATCACTTTTGATTGCCAAGCCTTCGACAAGTGTTTGTAACTGATTTGTAGGAAAATATTCCTTGACAATTGGAGAACTACTTGGAACGTAACATAAACCAGGAATATGGTAAAAATCACTTTTGTAACAAAGCTGATTAGATTCAAGACAATATATAGTTGAAATGTTTCGATATTTAGAATCAAAGTTTGGTCTATTGATGTAAGTTTCTTGTTGAAAAGTTGGTGCAATGATTTCGAATGAATTTTCGCTAAGACAAGATGGATGATCAGCTTGACACCATCTGATGCGATTATGAAGTTTAATGAGAGCAACATCGTTTTCCAATTTGCCTTCAGAATATTTGGGATGGTTGATGATTTTCTCGATCATTATCTGGCTTTGGTTTGACTGAAGTTGAACTCGATCTGGTTTCGTTGAAAGTTTTTGAAGGCTTGAAGCTGTCGTTATCAAATATTGATCCGAGATTATCGTAGCTGTAGCAACTTGGTCATTGGAAGAACTTAAAAGAGGTTTTTGTGGGTCAAAATTGTTTCCGATTCGATTCACGATCTGTCGATACTCCATATATTGTTGAGAACACTTTAATGGATCACTTTCAACTTCAGGAACAAATTTTTTGATCCATTCCATATAGGCAGATACTCTTGTATAAACTGCAGGTGAGTCAAAACCACATACTTTACCAAAGGCTGTAACTCCAACCAGAAAAGGAACTTTCAAGTCGTAATTCAGCAACTTCATCTCCAACGGACCTCCTGAATCACCGTCGCACGTATCCATCTGGTGACCTGTTTTATCGTTTGCACAAAGATGAATCCTGCCATCTAATCCGTTTCTCAACTTCCGATCATCATCATAATAGCTCTGACATTCGTCTTTACCAACTTCGGTGACAACAACTTTGATCAGAACCGGCGAAATAGGTCCCATGAACTCCGTTTGACCATAACCGCAAGCTTCGAGCTCAACATCTCGTGGCAGCTCAAACTTGTCCCACAAACAAGCTGGCATCACGAAATTTGTGATGTTAACTCTTCGATCGAGTTTGATGAGGGCAATATCGTGATATCGCAATTTGAAATCCGGATGTCGAATGATCGAGTGAACTTTGAACTGTTGAGCGTCCGTGTCTTCGTGATCTGATTCAATGTTCAAATCTCCGAGACGAACGACATCCGGTGCCTGCTTTTCACGGTTCATCGTACAATGAGATGCTGTCAAAATCACATCTTCCGTGATGAGAGATCCTCCGCATCCCCATTTGATTGAATTTGTGTCAGGATCTGTCCAACCAATCGCAGCTGCGTGTGGAAATTCGTGTTTCGTTGCGGGAACACCTTCGAAGCCAGATGTAAAATGGTGGTATTCAAAGTGTGGGAAGTTGGTGAGACAATCTTTCAATGAACTCCAAGCTTTCGTTTCAGGTTCTTCACAACTTTCCAAAATTTCTTTTTGTTCAAAAATAGGAAATGGAACGAAAAGCGAGGAAGGTCCTCCCCAAGGTTCTTCCCAATTCCTTTTTTGGAAATCTCCAACAATTTTTGTCAAACATTCAATATCATCTTCCAAGTCATCGTCAATCAACTTTTCGCAATTAATCTTACAGATTCCTCCTTTTCCAATCTCTGAACACCAATATTTCGAATTTATTTGAAAAATTCCATAGTTTGGATAAGAACTGACGAAACTATTTTTCTCTTGCGGCGGATGATACACAACTCGATTTGTCTCAAAAACAGATTTTTCAGCGATGGTTGAAATTTTGTTGGCAGTTTCTCCCGTGAAATTAAATTTTTCGGTAAGTTCTTTGATAAAATCACATCTGTTGAAGTTTCTTGCGTTTGTAAAGTACAAAGTTGTTAAAAGGAGAATTAATGTCTTCATCTTTTGCGTTTACTAGATAGACTGAGACGATACTTGCATGAGAACATGTAAAGTTATTAAACTTTAGATGAATGATAACAGGTTTTGTTGGTATACAATGTTGCAAAAGTTCAAGATCATTGTACTGATGAGTATTTGCCTGCTTTTTATTTGTAAATATTGATTACGAAGCATTTTATGGACTAAAAATGAGTGCAAATATAATTTTATTAATTTTCTTTTTTTTAATTTTTATTAATATTATTTAATTAAATAAGATAATTTTTTAATGTTTTTGAAAAATTAAAAAAAATTCACAAAATTAAAAAAAAAATTACTTTAAAAAATTTTAAAATTTAAAAAATTAAAAACTTAAAAAAAATTCAAAACTTTTATTTTTAAATAAATTTTAAAACATAAAAAATATCAAAAATTTTAATTATTTAAATACCTAATCTGATATTGTTATTTTATTTTATCTATTTTTTTTTTAAATTTAAAAAAATCAATTAAAAAAATTAATTAATTTAAGAAATAAAAAAAATATATTTTATATAAAACCAATTAATTTTTTAATTATTTATTTTTCTGTTTTAAACCTCTTATAAAAAAAAGTTAATTATTTAATATTTTTTTATTTTTTCATGACAAGATATTTCTTTAAATTATTTTAAAAAGTTAACTTTTTAAAATGTTTAATAACAATTGTTTATTAAAAAATTTATTTATTAAAAAAATTTTTGTGCCAAATGCTTTAAAGGAAAATTTTATATTTTTTGTCAAATAATCATTTTTTTATTTATTTTAAATTATTATTATTATTTTTTTGTGAATTTTTAACAAGCAGAATTCAGACTTAAGATTGTAAAAAAAAAAATTTAAAAGTATGAAAATTAAATTTTGAAATTTTTATTATAATTTTAATAAAATTTGGAAAAACTCAAAACTTTTGGAAAATGAAAAATATTTCATTAAAAAATTTTCAAATTTTAGTTCAAAACAAGACTTTATAAAAATTTAAATTTTAATAAATTTTAAATGATTTCATTTTTATTATTTTTTAATAATAATAATAATATATGTTTTATTTGCTTTGTTTTTCATATTTACATAAGTATTTACAATGTAATTTTCTTTGAGAGACCTATTTTTTAAAATATCAAGACTTTATAAAAATTTAAATTTTAATAAATTTTAAATGATTTCATTTTTATTATTTTTTAATTTTTGTCATCTTACAATACATATTCTTAATGAATTTTTATCAAAAGCTTTTTTTTATTATTTGGTTTGAAAAATTATCTTTTCTCAAAAATTTATAAATTTTTAAAATAAAATTTAAAAAAAAATTATATTAAAAAAAATATTTTAAAAATATATTAAAAAAAATATTATTTTAATAATTTAATATTTCAAAATAATTTATTTAAAAAAATTATTTATTTAAATAAAAAAAACTCACCAATTTTTTTTTTATTAAATTTTCAACTAACAAAAAATAAAATTTAAAAAAATACGCTTTAATATTTACGCTCTTTTCCTGCTACCAATCACTTTTCTCGTTACTTTGCACTTCTCCAAAGTTATCATGCATAAAATAATGATAATATTTGTCTACAACACACAAAAAACGAGCATCGCCATAATATATGTGACCTTTTTACGTATTTATTTATATTTCACTTGCTCCAAAGTATTTCTTAGCTTACGGTAAATATGTGGCATCTCCGAAAAACTTTTCGATATTTAAACAGCGTCTTATTAGAAAATGTTCACTCTTTTTTTTCTACCTTCCTGTTTTACTTAACTTACCTCGTTGCTCGGTTGTGTGGAAGCATTTTATTATTAATATTTATTTTTGTGATGTCTTGTCGGTCTTTCGTGCTTTTTACCGAGTACCTCACATGCAACGCAATGAATTTAATAAATTTTTCGTACATTTTCCGATGATGATGGGGCGGAGGATGTTCATTCAGTCGTCGAACAACAACAAGTGAAAAACATCGGTTGCCCTGCTCTCCATATGTAGAGTCACTTCAATTCCGTAATAAGCAGATGTCTGCCTTTTACTGCGTATTTTTACGCATATGAGGCATGTCGAAAATGAAATTTCATATGGAAATTTTTTTGAAAGGTAGTTGATTGAGCAATTTCGTTACTTGGAACGAAAAATATTTTTTAGCAACGAGAAATATCTGTCAATTTTTTTTTTATTTTATTTCACTTCATTTTATTAAAATTTGATAAAAATCAATTTTTCATCATTAGCTTCAAGTTTCAACTTTAAGTCTTTAAAAATTTAAAGAAATTGAATTTTTTCAACTTTTTGCATGAAAAATTCTTGCGTAGGTGAAAAATATTCCATTTTTTTATTACGACTCAAATATCACTTCATAAATTTTAAAATAATCATAAAACAATGCCTTACAGCAGCCGTAACTTCCTGTCGTCGCTTCCTTTGTTCATGCTTTAAAAATACCTTTACTTCGATATATGCGCGCCGAAGAACAAAGGTAATGCAAATATAATAAAATAATAACAATAATTGAAGAAAATAAAAATAAAATGAATCAAATGCGCGCGCGAATGAATTTTGAATCACATTTTTCCATTCGGTACTCGGAAAAATTCTTCGTCGCTCGTCATATGATAATAAAAAAAATTGAAAATGGAAAAATAATTTTTCTCCATAATAAATTTTTACCCATACGAGATGAGAAGTTAGTCTCTCATGCCAAGTTAAGTCAAGTATATGGCTGGGTTTATGGATTTTTGCCATGTGTTAAAATTCAATCAATTTTTAAACCGTAAAAAAATTTAATATGTGAGGAATTTCGTCTGAAATGAATGTTTATTTATTAAAAAGCACGAAGGATTTTGTTACTTTGCAAGAGTGACGTAAAAAAAAATCAATCAACGAGCAGTAAATGCATAAATTATTAGCTTTTAATTTTCGGAGGAATTTTATTTTGATGAATCGAATAAATTGGTTTTATTAAAAAAGAATTTAGGTGATTTAAGTAATAAAAAAAATAATATTAAAAAAATTAAATGGAATTTAAAATAAAATTCAAAAATATGTAATTAAATAAAAAAAATTAAATTTAATTAAATTAAAATAAAAATTTAAGAAAACAAAAAAATTTCTTCTAAAAAAAATATTAATATCTTCGAATATCTTTCAATTTTTATTTTTAATTTTTCATTTATTTTAAAATTGAAGAAATAAAATTTTCTTCTTTTTCCTTGCCTTTATTGATAATAATTTTTTCTACAATTAAAATAATAAAATTAAAAAAAAAAAATTAAAAAAATGACAATTTATTTTTACAGTTAAATTTTAATTAAAAAAAACATTGAAAATTTAGTAAAAAAAAAGCTAAAAATATCGTGAAAATCGACCACTTTTACCAAAATTTGGTAATTTTTTAAATAAAATTAAATTAAAGACAATAGTGCATAGTACATCGTGGCTTTCCACTTATATCACAAGCACACCTAATTGAAAAAAAAAATGTTAGATACCTTAATCATATTGAAGTACATTTAATTAAAACCTACATGTTGCATTTTTTTTGGTACACTTCGCCTGGAGTGCAACGTTCGTCATCTTTTTCTTCTGTTTGTCGAGAAATGTCAGTTTAAATTATGTGAATAAAATAATTTTAATTTTTTTAAATTTCGCTTTTACCTTCTGCTGTTGATCCCATAGCCAATAATGCTAACACGACAAAAACAATGTACCAAAAAAACTTCATGGTGGAATTTAGATATTTTAACTGGAATACTTTTGAATGTTGACTGAAGTCATGAGTTAGTTTTTTTTTTATTTATATACAATTTTTATTTTCAAGTTGACTTTGTATTTAAAATAATGTAAAATAAATGATAATATTCATTAGATAAGTTTTTAGTAGATAGTTTTTGTTCTACTATTTATTTATTTTAAATAATTTTTTTTCTACGAACCTTGTGCATTAATTATTTATTATTAATTTTTTTTCTGAGTCTATTTAGGTTTTAGATTTTATTGAATTTAAAAAAAAATTAAAAATTTAGTTTATGAGAAACAAAAATAAGTTTTTATTTAAAATTTTTAATCTTGAAAAGAAACAAATTCAAAAAAATATTTTTTTTAATCTCAATTTATTTTAAAAATTTAATAAAATTTAATTTTTATATGAAAAAAATTGAGATAAAAGTCCAATTAATTTTTAAAAATTTTAATTTTTTAAGATGTTTGAACAAAGTATGAACTATTTAACTTTTTATCTATTTTGTTAGATTAATTCTTTTTTTAGATATTTAAAGGACAAAAAAATTAAAAAAAAAATAGAGCGGTCTTATTTTTTAATCAAACTAAAATGGATGCAACATTTTGTCCAAAAATAAAATTATAAAAAATATTAGATTAAAAATTAAATTAAATAAAATAATTTTTTTTATAATTTTTCCTATAAAAATCCCTTTGAAAAAGAAAATTTCTCAATTCAAAAATGGGTTTCAAATTTAAAAACTTAAAAAATATTTAATAAAATATTAATTAAAGGTATAAATTATTTTAAAAAAATTAAATCAAGAAATTTTTTCTTATCAATGTTTTTCAAGACTCAAGAAGAATATCTATGAAGAAAAATTGAAAAATAAAAAAAAATGTAAAAAAAATATTATTTAGTTTTTTTTTAAACTTTTCTATATTTTTGAATATTTTTCTAGAAATATCCTTGACCTCCTTGAAAAAAAAAATTTAAAAAATCCTTGAAAAATTATCCAACTTTTCAATAAAAAACTCACTTAACTTCTCATAAACAACTTTCTTTACCTTTTTTTTCTCCAGAACCGTTCCTTATGCATTATTGCCCATCAAGAAACTCCAAAGAAAATTATTATTATTATTATTTAAATATGTTAAATAAAGTGCTTGACACATTTTATGAAGCCACTACGAACGTTCACGATGCAAGAGTTAGTTTAGCAAAATGACACATTTTATATTAGAACCCATAAAGTAAGTATCAAGTTACACACGTTGGAAGTGAAGAGGGAATTAGATGTGACATCGTTACATTTAACTTCCATTCAGAGATCTCTTCGAGTATTTTCCTTTATCATTTTCTTCTTCTTTCCTCGCAAATACTGCATCTTTGGAATCGGAAAAGGAGATAAAATAAAAATACTTCCCCTTTTTATCTTCTACAAAAAAAAAGTCGAGTGAGGCAAAAAAAAGAAATTTCACATAAAAGACCAAGAAGCGATACCGTTTTCAATAATATATGAATTAGAAAATAGAGTTGAAGCATGAATTGAATGGCAAAGTGCTATTGAGAATTTTAATGTCAAAATTTATTTTATGGTTGTCGTTTATTTTTTTATATTTTTTGCAGCCTTTTGCTTGTTTGGACGCAATAATGAGCACGATGCGTGAAGATAAAACGAGAAAAAAGGTAAGAAAAATAATGATCTTCGGAGTTCAATAAAAGTTTCCGAGGGTTGTCTCGGGGGAACTGCGTGCCATCGGTATTAATTGAAAGAAAATGTCCGTTAAACACCTTTTTAATGAAACTCGTTCACGAAAAGAACATCAAATCGTGTGACAAAAAAAATTTTTTTTCCTGTTTTGTTTGAACATGAGACAAAAACACACAGAATATGTCAAATAACTGAATAAAAAAAGAGAAAAATAACAAGACACGAGGGAATGACGAGAAAAACAAAGAAAAAAAAAACGAGAAGAAAGTGAGAACATTAATTATGTATGTAACATCACACTTTTAACACCTTTTTTCCACGAGGAGTTTTTTCTTTGTTTGTCATTTTTTTTTTGCGTTTCTTTGAAGTCGCAGAAAATTAACATTTTTATATAGAATCACATTGAAGTTACTTTTTGTTTGTTTAAAAAAAATTTTTTTTTACTATTTTCACGTTCTTAATAGTTTTTTTCAAACTAATTTTTTGACTTAAATGCTTTTTTAATTAATTTACTAAAGAAAATAGTAATTAAATGCACTCGAATAATTTGCGAAAAAATATAAATAAATTTTATTCGTAGTAAAAATTAAAACAACCCACGATTTAATTGCCCATTACAAATCAACATTATTCAGTCATGAATCTTCGCAAGTAACCTACTACCTTTTTTAATTACGTTCATTTAATTTTTGTGTGAGTTTTCAGGCATTTTCATTTGGGTGGATTATTTTTGGCCGAGTAAACAAGGAAAATTTTCACTTTTGGTATTATCACCATAGTTGCTTATCCATGGATTTGGACTTAGTTTTTATCTAAGATTTATTTTTATCTAAGCGCGTTGAAAGGAGTGGAAATAACAATTTTGGTCAAGGTTTCAAGCCACAAAAAAAAATTTTTGATAAAAAAAAATTAATGGAAATTTTAAAAATTAGATATTAAAATAAAAAAAAATATTAAAAATTTAAAAAAAAGATTAAAAATTTAAAAAAAAAGAAAAAAATTAAATAAAATAATGAAATATAAAAAAAACAAAAAAAAATTTAACAAAAACAAAATTAACGAAAAAAAATTTTACTTCCTCAAATAATATTTTTAAGTTTAAAAAAATAATTTCTAAAATAATTTTGACGATTTGAATTAATAAAGCTTTTATTTGTTTCTTTTTAATTCAAAATATTTTTTTATGATATGGAAAATTTCCAAAAATTATTAATTAGGCGAATAAATTTAATTATATTGATATTTTTTGTTGTATTTTCATAATTTTTCGAAAATTTTCAGGGGGAAAATTAAATATAAAATAGAAATATTTTTGAATGTTTATATTGAAGAAATTCGCTTCATTAAACCATTTTATAACAAAATTTTGAAAAACAATTTTTTGAAAGTCACGTGACCAAAATTTTAATTTGGTAGATTTTGTTTGATTTTTCTTCATTTATAAGTTCAAATTTTAAAAAATTATAAACTATAATTAAATAAATATTAAGAATCAATGTTTAAGGTATAAAAACGTTAAAAAATTACTAACAAAAATTTCAAAAATATTTATTTTTTATTCCCCCCGATCAAAAAATTCTCATGGGAAAATTTTGAAAATTTTTTATTCGCCTTAATTATAAAATATTCGACAAGAATTTTTATTTATTTGTTTTTATTAATTATGCGTGTTTAATTTTTAATTGAAAGAAAAAATGCAAAAATTTTATTTTTTTTAATTGAACGATTGAACTGTAATACTTTATAATTTTATTTTTTTACAATTATTTGAAATATTAATTTTTGATAAACTTTTGTAAGAATTTCTAATTTTTAGTTCCATAATAATATTTAATTAATTTATTTTATTTTATTTTTTAATTAATTTCGCCTTTGCATTAAATCTCATTAATTAAATATTAATATTAATCTCATTAAGAAATATTAAAACTTTAAATCAATAGAAGCAAAATTTAAAATATTTTAATCAACAATTTTTAAAATATTTCTAATATATTTCTAAAATATATTTTTTATTTGTTTATATAAATTTGACTCTTAAACTTGAAACTCTAGCTAGAGTCTAGACAAAAAAAAAACTTTAGCCATTTAAAAAACTCAAGTACCGAAAAATAATTTTTTTCAAAGTTACATCTTTCACAGAAAAAAAGCCCATTTTGACTTTCTGCTCAACACCGCTAGAAAATAGAAAAAATTCTTCATGATAATTACACGTACCTAGACATATATTATGCATCCGCATGCCGCCAAAGGGTAAATACGAGGGCAACATTCGCAGCAAAAAAAAAACAAAAAAAGCGAAACAAAGGGAACGAAAAAAAACTGTTGTAGAAAACAATAGAATGCAAAAATTTATTGCATCTAATTAAGTAGTTTTTCACATAAATTTTCCACACTTTTCCCCAGCATATTTTGCCTGTCGAAAGAAATGTATGTGGAACGTTTTTTTTGCCAGCGAACAAATTGTCGTACAAACACACTCCGCACGTTATGGTTATGCTTTATTATATTATTATTATTATTTTGTATGTGTTGAAAATTATGATTTTTTTGCCGGAGCCTCGTTTCAAAGCCATACATTCACTCGTTCGACATTGTTTTGTGAATCATAACTAGAGCGTGTATTCTCAGTGCACAAAGAGTGAGGCAACTAAGCAAATACGACGCCGTGTGTGTGTTTTTGTAAATTTTATTGCTCCTTTTCCTGTAAAAACAATTTTTTTTCTCTTGCTCGTCTCGACTCCGAATTTCTATGGCAAGGCACGAGGTAGAAGGATTTATAAATGCGACAAAAGTTGAACGTTTGTTGCTTTAGGGATGACTTTTATGTTTTATTTTTTAGTCTTTTTTGCTGGCTTGGCGAACGGTAATCCTTTGACAGACACACCTGAATGCAAAGTAAGTCTGCGTATGCTAATTTGGTGCAATCATGTTAATTTTCGACTGTATGCGTAACAGGAAGGTTGCTTGGGGAAAAATATTTCATGTTGCTTTTTATTTTTGTGCAAAAAAAAATTACGTAATTAAATCAGAAAATTATCAAAAGTAGTTGTGGTAAAAATTGTTGATGGTTTGTTGAGTTGCTCTGGGGCAGAAATAAAATCAAACGGAATAGCCTCTCAAACGGAAAAACTTAACAAAAATTAAAATGCCGAAAAAATTATTTGGCAATTAGTAAAATTTCCTTATAGGTAAAAAAATATATTTTTTCTGATTTTTTATTTGTTCAAAAGCTATTTTATTTTTTATTTTAATGAATTTTTCGACTATAAAAAATTTCATTGTTGAAAAACATCAAAATATCAATTAAAATATTTTTTGTGAAAGAATTTCGTTTTATTACTCAACTATTTTTTTAAAAGAAATTGTTATGTAAGATTTTAAAATTTGGTTGAATATTTTTAAAAAAAATTAAAAATTTTTGAATTGAATTATTTGCCACACAGTTTCTAATTTTTAATAAAAAATAAATTTTAAATGCATTATTTTTAAAATTTTAATTTTTTAAAAAATGTGAAAACGCATTTAAATAATTAATTTAATTAATTCATACTTAATTTAATTAAAATTAATTAATTATAATTAATTAAAATTAAATTAATTAAATAATAAATTTAATTTTATTGTTTTGATATATCAAAACTGTAACTTTAAAAAAATTCAAAAAATTATTTTTACTTTATTTTGGACCCTAATATTTAGTGATAATTTTGTTTAATTTTTTTTTAAATTTTAATTAAAAAAAATTATTTAATCAAGTTAAATTAAAATAGTAATAATTTTTTTAAAATTTTCCCAAAACGCCTCCTTATTGTTGAGTTAGGAAATTTTAGCATTTATTTTTTTTTTTAGAAATGTTAGGTAGGTATATATTGATTTTTTAAACTGATTATTAAAAAAAATATTTTTTTTTAATAAGACATTTTTTTAAAAAACATTTTTCAAAAGATTTTTTGTGTTAATTTTATTAAAAAAATTTTTACCTATGATTTCAAGTCATTTTTATTGTGTTTTGACCACAAAAACCGCAAAATGACCATTTTTATTCATTTTCAAAACTATATTTTATTTTTTTTTATTTTTTAAAAAAATTTTTAAACCAATTTCTGTATTCATGGTTTCAAAAAATTTTTGTTTTTTTTTTAAACTTTTAATAAGAAACAACCTAAAAATAATTCATTAAAATTTTCATGGGATATCATCAAACAAACCGCCACTGTCAGAAAATTAACATAACCTGACCAGACCACAATTACTTCAAATTGAGTGTTTGCCTCCGGGTGACATTAGCGTTAACGTCCATCGAAACCTGACATAAACGACATTTTTCATTTCCTTTAAAAGCCACTCACAAACAAATATTCATTACAATTATTGTATTATGTAAAGTGCGCTGGCATAATTTGTCGTTATAATATTGCGATTGTCGTCCTGCTGCTGCTCCATCAGATAAAACGCGTCACGAGAGCCTTCCATCAAACATGAAAATATAATTGTTTCCTCAGAGATTTGAGTTGGCTCTGTTCGGACCGTTTCTCGCTAAAAGTGCATTGCGCGTTGCACTTTCGAAAAATTACCACAAAATGAAAATATTATTATGCCATTTTACTGATAACACATTTTTTCAGTTAAAAAGAGCTATAATAATGCCCAACGATAACCATTTAAATGTGTAACAACTCATACGTGTCATTTCGTGAGTTTTTCACGTTTATGATGATGGACGTGTGGCGGACATTTTCCATTTGTCACGCAAATTCAAACATAAATAATTGAGTAAGGCAACAACAGCACGACAAGGCAGCAGGAACAAAAAAAAATCATAAAAAAATTATGACCATTTTTTGTGTCACATTAAAATATGTATGAGCGAGATTAAGTGGTATATATACAAAAACAAAAAAAAAGGATATTAAGCACACACTGAGAGACAGAGAGGAGCTTATGACAAATGACGAAGTATGACTAACAAATAACAATAAATATACGGGGTTTTTATAAAGTTATTAAAAGTCATTTTTTTATTATCACACGGATATTAAAATGCAAGTTAGTCATAGGAACTGGCCATGGTTCTTGATGATCATGTTTGTGAGCAATTTTTTTTTTAATAGATGCACTTAAGAATTAAATTGCGAAGAAAAAATGTATAAAAAAATTTTTAATGGCCTTTGGGAATTCATTTGGCTTTGAAGCGTGCCACAAAAACACATCGAAAATACAAACCAGAGAGAGAGAGAGGAAGAGCATCTGATAAACATTTGCACAAAATTGTCGTCGACATAATTCACAAAGGTAAATGTTGACAAGATCTTTTTGTACTTTGTGTGTAGCGTCATCATCATCATTAATTTTTCAGACGCAATAAAATGGCAAAAAATAAACGAAAGGTATTTAATGCTTTTTGTACCTCGTAACTTGCTATAAACGAGTGAGGTTTAAAAAAACACCGAGGAAATTTGTTTTCATCGTCGATGGTTTTGTTCAAGTGGGAAGTTGAAGTAGGTGTTGCGAAAAAGTTTGCAATATTATTAAGTGCCTTTGTTTGACTCTTGGGTATTGATTAGTTGAATAAGGAGGAGTAAATATGTCTAAACCTGATTCATTGTCAAATTAAATTACTTTTAAAAAGTTTTGTAGGCGAATCTGTCCTCATGTTAAGCAAAGGCGGTCCACGAATTGTAGCCCTATGGATTTAATCTGATCCTCTTTCGAGTTACTCATCTACAGACCCAAAAAAATTGAATCTTTTAAGAGGTTAATTTGATCCCTTAAGAGGACATATGATCCCTTAAGAGATCAAATTGACCTCCTAGAAGTATCAAATTGACCTTTTGCAGGGATCAAATTGACCTCTTAAGGGTTCATATTGATCTCTTAAGGGATCAAAATGATCTCTTGAAAGATTCAATTTTTTGGGTCTGCGGATGAGTAACTCGAAAGTTGATCAGGTTAATCCTTTAAGGGATCAGATTGAACCCTTAATGGAGCAAATTGATCCCTTAAGGAATCAATCTGACCCGTTTTTCGCCCATAGGGCGCCCTCCGGTATGTTGATTCGCAAGATCTTTCTGATCCCAGAGATTAGTTAGTTACTCCTCACCTTCTCTGATAATGTTGGTTTCTGAGAGTGTGTAGCGTCGCCATGTGTTTTAAGGGTGACCTCCTCTGCGGCTTCCTTGTGGGTTGTATACAAAGGAACTGTTCCATACTTCCTTTGGTTCTTCTCGAAGGGTATGCCCGATCCAACCGAATTTTCTCCTGCGTATTTCCAAGTTTATATTCGTCATGTTGGCTCTGCTCAGCAGATCTTGATTGGAGATCCAGTTTGGCTAGAATAATATCCTTGATAACAAGGAGCAATTGCTAGGAGCAAAATGATTTATTAGTTCATTCAGAAGACGACACATCCACGTTATAGCTTTATACATCCCATAGCTTTTTCATCTTTAAGGATCATTAAACATCTTGAGGTCTTCCATTTTTTTTCGTTCAAAATGGTTCCTAAAAATAAAAAAAAATAATAAATTAGGAAAAAGTTAAATAATTTAATCAATTTCAACATAAACTTACCAAATTTTCTTATATTATTCTTATTCGTCAAAAATTGGTCAAACCAACAAAAATTTTGACACCCCTAAGTCTAAATGCATCATGGCCCATCCTCATATGTTTACTGACAAATTGAAGCAAAAGCAAATGGATTAAAAGACGACACCGGCAACACAAATTGTCGACATCTTTTCCGCTCATACTTGGAAAACATCACCAAACGAGTACAAAAAATGTTAAAAACAGCTTTGGAAATGTATCATACACGACTTTTCCTATAAAAAGTTATGAAATAATTTTCTCGATCCTATTATGGGATGCTCTTCAAACTCATACAAAAAAAAACACTAAACTATATTTTTTGATAAGAGACAGAAAATCGTCAGAATTGCAGAGAAAGCAGCAAAAAAAATTGAAACGTCACAGAAGGAAAACTTAATGCAACTTGACTTTCCGTCAATGGTTTCCCATGAGAAAAATATTATTATAGAAATTACTTTTTGACATGAGAATTTAACGATATTACACTCTCATAGATGATTATTACTATTACACGAAAGGCTTTCTATTACGTGCTCATGTTGTATCTGCTGCTCATTTTTTTCTTGCTGCTGCATGTTTTTTGTCGCATATACTTCAGCCTGACAGGGAATAACAGAAAACTTAAAATGATGTTCATTTTTGTGTCATTTATTGCCATGAGTCGTTTTTATTGCCTGTTTATCTGAATAGAGAAAGAAAGAGACGACGTTGCCGTTAAATGATTGCTTTCGCAGAAAAATATGACGTTTTAAATTCCTGTGAGAAAATCATAAAGAAATTGAAAGATAATTGAAGTTTTTCTTCACTCTCAAAAGCATTTAGAAGTAAAAAAAAGGAAAATTCTCTACCTCATTGCTTAAAACAATTTCCATGTTACAATTGTGACACCTGGAATACTGACCCACATCACTTGCTGACCACTATAACCTCGTAACCGTTTTCACATGGAAGTAACGCGTCATCCCATTACGAGGAAATAAATTTTGCCGTACGTGGAGATTTAACGCCGCTGTTTAAAAGTGTGTTAAGAAAAATGAGCGTAATAATTGTGCAACATTAAAACACCCATGGAATAAAGTGTTATTTGATGTGTTTTGTGGCACTTTGTTCACCCACACCGACATCCAGGCAGCATTCATGTCACCTTACAACACCGCGCTGAGGGTAGCAAGCTGACACACAAAGTGTAACGTGTACTATAATTATAACATTTATTGTGTACAAAAAGTGATGTGTGCAATTAATAGGTGATTGTTCGAGGGTATTTTTTTGCTACCTGTTCTGATTTTACAGTCATTCACTCATTTTGTATGAGCTTTGTGAAAAACTCAAGTTTCTCTCTTTCAAAAATTTTGAAGTAAATTTTTCCAATACTATTTGTAGGGGTAGGTGGGGTAATTTCAAGCATGGGGCATTCTTCAAACATTTTCTTATCTTCAAACCCGGGAATTTTTTCAAAAATAAAAAAATAAATAAAAAATCCACAAAAAATTGAAGCCAAAAATTTAAAAAAAAAAATTGGATTTGATGTAATCTAATTTTGATTTGAATCAATTTTTAGATCATATCAAATCAAAAAAAGTAAAGGTTTGAAAAAATTTTAATGAGATTTGCAAATTAAATCAAAATCATGATCTGATTTGTCGTCTCAAAAGAGATCATTTTATTTTTTTTATTTTTTGGTTTTGATCTAGATTAGCCTGCGTATGAGATCAGCCTTAATAATTTTTCAACTTACAAGAGATTTTCAACTTTCAACTTACAACTTGTCAAGAGATTTTTGTGAGCTTCCAACCATTTTCCTTATATCAACTTTCTACATTTAATTTTCTTCTTCAGTGCAACCACATTCAAATTCAAAGCTGAAGAAGTTAAAATTAGCTTGATTTATTTCAAATACTTACTTACTTACTTAGCTGGCGTTACATCCAAGACTTGGATTTATCCGAGCTTAAGATGAGATTCCAACGTTGTCTGTCTTGCGCCGCGTTTCACCAATTGCAGATTCCCTAAGGACTTGTTGGACTCCATCGATCCATCGCATTTTTGGCCGACCTACTCCCCGTCTGCTTTCTGGATCGTTACGAAATAGTTGTGATGGTGGTCTGCTTTCTTCCATGCGGGCTAAATGGCCTGCCCACGCTAGCCGACTAGATTTTACGACGCCGATGATATTTGCGTTGCCATATTCTTCATCCAGTTCGAAGTTGTATCGTCTTCGGAAGTTCCCGTTCTCGAATTTCGCTTTATGGAGCGAAGAACTTTTCTTTCGAAGGCCTGTAGCAGTTTCTCATCGGCTTTTGTCATCGACCATGATTCGCTCCCATATGTGAGGACAGGTCGTATGAGGGTCTTGTAGATGGTGCATTTGGTTGCCTTTGTCAGCTGCTGTGACCTCAGTTGTCGTTTTAAACAGTAGAAGCATCTGTTTGCCAATGTGATACGGCGTAACAGGAAATTTCTATGTTTTTCAGAATAGTGATCGAAACTTCTCTAGTTTCTAATTCGCTTGTTTTGCAAGTTGCGAATAATTATATGCAAAACATTAAATTTTCACAATAGCAGCCATCATCGTATAATTACATACGATAAACATACACTTTGCAATCAATGAAAACTACAAATTAGTAACAAAGTACAAAATACACAGCAACTCACCATGGAATTGAAGACGGAAATTGTTCATGCAATATCATGTGGTTATCCCTACGACGACTATACCTCGGTTCGTTACATTGTAGGAGCGAACTCTACTTCTCGGATATTTTATGCATTATTTACAAAATAATTATATATCGTGACTTTGATAAATCGAATCAACCCGACTCACACGTAGAACGCCACACCATATCAAATCCACTTATTTGGAGTTGTGTTAGCGAGCGGTGCAAAACAAATTGCACTACAAATATGGAGAAATAAAAGCATCATCATTCTCCAACACCGAATGCACTGCGATGATAGAAGAAAAAAGCTTTAACCAATACACATATCCATCCACTCTTAAAGGTTTTAAAGGAGAACTCGAAAAACCATCATCCGTTTAGCTCTGAATGGAATACGTTTTGTGATATTTATTACAGGTTCACTTTGCAATTTATCTTAAATTCTATCTGAAAATTGCGATATATGTTTCTCACTCCGCACAGAGGGATATGTGACCGTAGTTCGTGTATGTGAAATGGAAAATGAGATTTACACATTGGGTGTCGCTTGTTCGTTCGTAGGACGAAGAATATGAAGGCAATAATTTAAAATTGTTCAATAGACGACGTGCATGCAGCTTTGGTCGTGGTTTGGTTGCACGTTTCATCTTTTGAACACATTATTACTTGGTAAATGATCAGATTACACTCATTTGATGACAATGGAAAAATGTTAAATATATAATGCATTATCCGGATATGTGTTGGAATGCTTTTTTCTCTTACTCGTTGGATTAGGTGTGGAGAAAACTTGTGAATTTTAACACCTTAAAGAGAGACTTTGAACAATTTCTGAAAGAAAAATCGATTTTTCGATTAACCTTGAAAAAGGCTCTCGAAAAATTATGAAAATTTTGCTTGGTTTGGATTAATTGGAATAAATTTTGGAGTATATTCAAGGATTTGGTTCAACATAAGCTTCTTAAAGACTTCAAGGTGCTTCACAGAGACTATGGCTTCAATGTTCTTCAACCAAGGAAGGATCTGTAACTCCAGGTAAGTTTCCTAAAATTATTTTTTTTTTAAATAAAAATCAAATTTTTAACCCTAAAAACCTCTAAAGCTTAAAACAAGTTCTAAATAAAAAATTTTTTCCTCACCTAATAGTTATTTACTCTCGACGTTCTCGTAACTGGATAAATGCATCCCATTTCTGCGCCCAAATGACTTCATTTCAAGCGGTAATCTAATGATGTTAATGATAAGCTGCAATCATCCGTGTATGCTCTGCTAAAGTTGTGCACTTCACTTCGCTAAATGGTTCTATCTGCCTTTTACGTAAGTACATACTTTTTCTAAAGTGTATGTTGGAGAGCTATAATGAAAATTGCATTATGCGTTCCTAAAACGAAAAAAGTTTTGAGAAAAAAATATCAAATTGCATTTTTTGAGACATAATTTTTTTTTTTTTGTAAATTTAAAAGAATAACGTTTTAATTTTTTTTTCAATTAAGTTTTAAATTTCATAAACTTAAAATAGTAAAAAATTCAGACAGACTAATACTACTTTTAGTTTTCATAAATTTTAAATGCGTGAAATATAAACTTTAAAAGTTTCCGTCTGGAAATGGAATTACGGCAAAAACGGAAATGAATTATAATTTTTTTTCTATTCTTCTCCTGCGCTTTCATAAAACTGCATATTACACATAAATAACTCTCATGCATTAAGAATGTGTTTAGTTTTCTAATAGTTTTCATATTTCCCTTCTTCATTTTACTTCGCACGGCTTTACGTTCATAATTTCTCATTTTTCCATTAATTTTTGCTTTTAAAGCTGCACTTCCTGATTTTTTCATTTTATATTTTTTTTAAAAATTAAATGGACGTGGTAATAAAATAAAAGTCACCATTAACGTGTAAATTTGATTCCCCATTCTATTTGGGATTTAATAGAAGAAAAGTAACGGAAAATTGATGTAATAACATATTTCTTTGCAATGTTGCCATTAAAAGCTTCATGTTGTCATCGTATGATTCAATTTAATTTAAAATATAAAAAAAAATATAAATATATAACAACAGCACAATAATATTTTCCTCACATTTTCATGGCTTTGTCTTCTCATCTTACTTTGTCTTGTGTAGTTTTTACTCCCCATGGCAGATTTTATCATCGCACACATTTATATATTTTTCTTGCACAATGTTCAAATGAAGACCAAGAGAAAAGGAATGAACGACAGACAAAATAATACCTTTTTTTCTTTTTATTTTTTTTTATACTTTTATAATTTTACGGGACTCACATATAAGAAGACGACGACGACAAGTAATAATAATTTCATCTCTGACCTACAAATGCATCGTCGTCGGTCTGTTGGTGGTAGTTGTTGGATAAAATGGTCAAGCGAACAATGTGTATTCCTGGAAAAGTAGAAATGGGAAACATTTTAATTTAATTTAATTTTGAGGCCGTAAAATTGCTGTACAGCCTTTGTTTTTAGTCCAGACAAAAGACGTAAAATTCGATCATTGATCAATAAGTGAATACGAAATTACTTCTAAGTAATCGAGTATTATTATTTTAAACGAGAGTTTCTCATCGGGACGTACATCGTTTTCCAATTTGTTTTGTTCGGTATTTTGTCCAGCTTGGTTACAGTTACAGTTAATTTAGCAAAGTAAATTTGCATGTTTTTCACATTTCTACTACATTATATTCTCACTCTCTCTCTCTCTTTATTTGTGTGATATCGGAAGAGGAATCGATTCTTGGTAATGACTGGTTTAAATGCGTAAAAGCAAATTGAAATTACTCTGCTTGGAGGTAAGTTTTTAAAAGACCTTTCAATATTACCTATTCAATTTTTAAAATTTCTAATCCAATTATGTCAGTTTTTCAGATGAAAATTTAGTTAACCATAGAAATGTGGTATTATAACTGAAAATATTTCGATTCTGGAAAGTATACTTCTTGATCGTAATTTTTATTCCAGGTACTATTGATATTCACACGAGCGAAAATATCGTAAGCTAAATAAAGAAAAGTGATTGTGACATTAGAAAGTGGTTAAATTGATGGCTTGAATGACGAAAATTTTCACTAATTTAAGGTAAGATTACTAATTTTGAACTAATTTTATTGCGGCGAGGCACTAATTAACGGTTTTCTAAATATAAATCGTATCTACTATAAATAAAGTCGATCCGAAGCGAAAAACGAAATCAACGCTGCAACAACAATTTACGAGTGAAACAACGCTACAGTATTCTTGATAAAAGATGAAAACGGAAAATTCGCCACGATAAGTGTGAGCACTTGAACTCATTGGCCAGTCAAGCAGAAGCTGCTGCTGCGGTGTATAACATGAAGGACCTATCTATACACTATCATCAAGAGGATTGCACCAACAGAAGTAGAAATGTTCCTGTCAAGGACAAGAACGGTATGTTGCTGACCAATGTCAAAGACCAGCTGAAAAGATGGCGATTCTTTTATCCGGCTTCGGAACCTGGCTCGTTATGGAGAACATCAAAAGGAGACTACAGACTTTTGTCAACCGCTGTCTACGACGAATCCTGCGTATTTTATGGCCAAACCGGATCTCCAATCAAGATCTGCTGAGAAGAGCCAACATGACGAACATAAATATGGAAATACGCAGGAGAAAATTCGGTTGGATCGGGCATACCCTTCGCAAAGATCCCGAGGAAGTATGCAACAGGGCTCTTGTGTACAACCCACAAGGAAGCCGCAGAAGAGGTCGCCCAAGAAACACCTTACAGAAGTACCTGAATGATTTTTTCACGACTGTAAACGAAGCGCAACCTTATTTACTTCGAAATAAAAACGACTTGCGCCCTCCATCTTTAAGAAATGCAGCAACGCAAAATTCTCTAATATACAAAGGGGCATTGCTCTTTAATGAAATGGCAAGAAAAGTGAAAACTGATGAGTGAATTTGAGAAAGAGCTAGAAAAATATATAAAAAAGCGATATTGATGCACGAAAAACAAAAAAAAAGTGACAAAGCTAGAAAATATATCAATTGACTCAAATCATCGCAAGATGGAAACCAGCACAACAACTACAACAACACTCCACACTCTCAAAAGCGAACATCATCAGAGAGGGTGAGGGGCAAATCACTAACCCATCTGAAATACCTTGCGAATCAGACAAGGCGTAAAGTAAAAGAACCAAAACCAAAAAAACGCAATTTCGGAGAAAAATATCGCAAATCTAAGAAGATCTAAAATTGTAAAAAAAAGTCAGAGAAAAGGCGCATTTCTTTAAATCGCTTCATCCAAATTTTAGAGTCGCTACGCCCCTGTTTTCTATTGATCCTTTTTAAATTAAAAATCTTCTTAGAAAAAAATAACAATTTTTAAAAATCAATGAAAAAATGCATGTCATTAAAAAGTGAAAAAAAGTATATATAACTGATCTGACTAATTTTTTTAGCAGTCAAGCAAGGGTTGTGTCACTGAAAAATGGAAAAATCAATAAATTTTATGAGTTTTCCATTAAAAATTTGTGGATTGAATTTCTTCAACAAAATAGACAGAATTTTGCGTTTAATAACTTTCTTTTGTTTAATTTTAATTTATTATTGCCTCTGTTATGGATTTATGTTTGACCAAAATTTGGACTTGGCTTATAAAATATTTCTTGCTATTTCAATTCAGGCGTATACTGTCATCATCGTTCAAGCTATTCAATTATGGAGGTCTCAAAAACAATTGTTTAACATTTTTGAGAAAGTTCAAGATTTGCACAAAAAAACCAAAGAAAATTTAGTGAAAGAATTTTCTAACAATGAGTTTGAGAAATCACTGAATTTTTCACACAAAATGAGCAAATATTTTGTTTTAGTTGAACTTTTGATGGCGATTTCGCCATTTTTGGACCTACTAAAGCCCAAAGTGAAATTAATTTATCCGGTGAACCAGAATTTCGTGACAGATTTAAAGATTAATTTTTATTTAAATTTTTTCGTGCAAGCTTTTGGTCTTTTTTACTGGAGTTTGATATTTTATTCGATGTTTTTGTTATTTCTCGTTATTTTGTTGAACATTTTGAGTGAGTTGAAAGTTGTAGCGAAACTTTGTCAAAAAATTGGCGACGAGGAAGTTGATATAACGGAAATTATTAATATCAAGAAGAAACCAACTCTATCGATTAAGGTTCTGAGAAATGTCGTGAAGAATTCGAAAAACGAACCAAAACGCAAGGAAACAATGAAATTAATTGAAATGATTCTCAGATATCATTCAAACGTCATTGGGTGAGTTGCATTTCATGAAGAGTTTAATTTTTCTATGTAAATTTTTATTTTTAGGGTAATGGAGGAAATAAGTGATATTTTTGCAGTTTATGTTCTTTCATGGGAATACCTTTTTCTGCTTGGATCAGTGGCATTTTATACACTTTTGATTTTTTCTCCTGCCACGGCAATATCGATGGCTCCATTTTTATCGACAAACGTTTTGGTTTACTTCTTTTGCTCCTTCATTTGTGACTTACTGAAACAACATTTTGATGAGATTGGCGATTCTTTGTATGCATCCAAGTGGTTTTTACTGAAACCCTGCCATCGAAAGGATCTCGTGACGATTTTGCAGTTGGGAAATAAAGCAAGAACTGTTAGAGTTGGTCCGCTTGGGTTTGCTGGCTTGGAAAGATTTAAAGAAATGGTGAATTTAGTTTACCAAGTATGTTTACTGGTCAATAAAGTAGTAAAAGTATAGAGTTTAAATTAATTTAGATTGATTAGAAACTAAAATTATTCAATCGATTTAGAAATTAATTTGAATTAAAAACATTTAGTAAAAAAATATTAAATTCAACATTAAAATAAATTCATTTAATTAATATTTTAATAAAATTCTGAACAATTTTTATCTTCATATATTTCAAAAAAAAAAAAAATAATAAATAATTAATTTTACTAATTTTTATAAGTTTAAAAAAAATAAACATATTATGAGATATAAAAAACTACTTAACTTGTTTTGATAAAATAAACTTAATTAGGCCGCTCCAAATGAAAATCAAAAATAAAGTCCGATGCCCCATTTTAAAAGTCGAAAATCCAATGGGGCAAAAAAAAAGTAAAAAATTTTATCAAAAATGGCCGTTTTTTTGGTGTATTTTCATAATTTTTCAATATATTTTTTAAATTTTTTTTCAAAAATTTTTAATTTTTACTCAATTTTTTTTTTAAAATCATTAAATTATGATTAAATTAAATTAAATTTTCTTCTTTAAATTTTCTTTTAAATTTCTGATTTTATTTTTCAAATTTTTTTTTTGTAATTTTTTTTTTTTTATATGTAATATTCTGATCTGAAATCTATTTTAAATTTGCAAATCTCAAAAAGATAATTAAAAAAAATTTTTAACGTTCAAAAATTGTCTAAAATTTTGTCATTTTGTTTGAAAATAGTATTTCTAATTTTTTTTTTATTTTGCCCCCTCCCCATTTTATTTATAAAAATTTTGGACTTTTTTTTTGATTTTCATTTAGAGCGACCTTAATTAAAAAAAAAATGAAAAAAAATAATACTTAATTTAAAAAAAAAATGGTGACAATTTTGTCTAATTTTTTTTACATATTTATAATTAATTATTTTTTTTTTATTAATTTTGATTTAAAGTGACTTGGAATGATTTTCAAAGTAAACTATTTTTTCTTTAATTCTTCAACAAATACTATTACTTAACAGCCACTATCTCTGCATTTCATTAAATTTGACACAATTACTTCAAAAAAATGTCACCATTGCTTCGACCTGTCTCCAAAACATCGTACGAACAAAACAGACACACTGAGATATAAAAACGAACACAAACAAGGGAATTTGATTGAAATTAATGGATATTTTACCTCGAGGATATTTTTAATGGGGACGAACGACGTAAAAATAAAATAAATGTCTGCCAAAAATATTACCTCTAGCCTGTTCGTTAGACAGATTGTCCTCCTACAAACACACTCCCTGCTCATAGATAACGAGCAAAAATATCTCGTTGTTCGTCCCATTCCCACACACAACTTGGCAGTCACCATGATGTTTTGACCCTACTTTGAGCCCTCTATCTCTTAAAATAAAAAAGTTATGGCGGGGACGGACAAAAATTACGGTAGTGAGTTGTAGGAAAATGTATATAATAAATATATGGCGAATTTTCGAATTTTCTCCCATTTTTCGAGGTCTACATCCCGACTCATTATGGCTCCTCTTATTATTGTTTTTATTAAAAGTACTGTTTGCACCATAAAATTACTTAATTGATGGCAGATGCTTGTTGTTGTTTTCGTCATATCTCCTCGTTGTTGATGTAATGATAACCAAAAAACTTTTTTATTTGCGAATGTGGTCCTTTTTGTGCTGAATTTTTTTGTACCTTCTGGGAAAATATCCCGAGAAAAATAAAGAGAGCGATGATAAATGATCGAAGTGAACATTGGATAGTAAAACAAACAAGACATTAATTGAAGAAAAATTGCTTTAAAATTCCGCAAAAGTTGGTTTTCTCTCGTGGGAAAGCCAATTTTTTATTGACTGCATCCCTTTCCATAACGACGATCCGACTGATTGAAGGTAAACAATTCATCAAAGTTTTGATGGTCGGTAATTGATTTGAATTGATTTTTCACTTGTTCCTTTTTCCTTGCTGACTTCGTAGAAGAATTTTTTCTCAACGCGAACGAGAAATCATAAATTTGGTGCGCCAGCAACGGAGATTTATTGTTAACTTTATTGTGATTAATGTAGTGCTCTAGATTTTTGCTCATTTTTTCTAAAAAAAAAAAAAAAGTAACAACGGTGCGATGTCATTGATGATAAATAAGATGTTCCAGATTTGGAAGAGGATACATTAGACAGAAGCACGCACGTGGCTTCCTCTTAGCGCCTCACAGACAGGATTCTCTGAATAAATAATGTGTCGTGCGCTGGCGAGTAACGCTAGTCATTATTTATTACAAATTAAGACAAACATGAGCAGCAGCAACAATAAACAATGAATGTCTAATTGATTTGATATGTTTTTGTTAATTTTCCTTGCTCAGCAACAAACAATTATTATAGTGCCGACAACGACGTTGTGCGAAGGGAAAATTGATTGTTTGGTCGCTCGTTCACTCGTTAAAGACTCGCACATGTATTGATTATTGCTGTTATGCTAATAAATATAATATAATGAAGTAAATATAGACTCGCAGTCTTGTTCAGATCTAATTATCAGTGTTGCTACTTTTCTCGGAAGCGATTCAGAGTTGTAGCATATTTGATGCGTAATGTGGGCAAAATTTAATTTAAGTTAGGGTCAGCTTAATTGTGACTTAATGTAAAAGTATTTACTTAATGTTTTAGTTTAAGAATGAGTCAAAAGTAAAAGCTTAAAAAAAATTGTTTACTTATGCTTAAGTAAAAGTTTCAAACCAGTTTTATTTTTTTAAAATTAGGCCGCTCCAAATTTTTTTTGAACTTTTTGTCCCATGTCCCATTTCAAGAGTCGAAAATCCAATGGGCCAAAATAAAAAAAAAGTTGAAAATTTCAACAAAATTGACCGTTTTTGGCCTTTTTCATATTTTTTCAAGAAATTTTCAAAAATTTTTAAAAATATTTTAAATTTTTAAGAATTTTTGTACTGAAAACCAAAATTTAACATGAATTGTCTCTTCTAAAAAATTTTTCAAAAAAATTGTATTTCAAAACTTTTTTTTTTATTTTTGAAACCCATTTTGAAAAAAATCTTTTGGGACAAAAAGTTCGAAATAAATTTGGAGTGGCCTTAAGTAAAAAAAAAATTATTAAACTTTCACTCATGCTTAGGTGTTTTGACTTCCTACACCAACTAATTTTAGTATATTTTCTTCTTTACTTTTTTCTTTCAAATTAAGTTCCATAAGGCTTTTAAATAAGATTAAGATTAATCAATTAAGACTTTTAAATAGAACTTAATTTGAACAATAAGCCCAGTGGAAAATTTAGAACTTGTCAGTAAAGTTCAATATCAATTCGACTCAAGTCAAATTATTTGACTTACTTCAGATTTTTTTTATACTTCAATTCTTTCAAATTCTTAAAATTTTATAAAAATCTTCGAAAATCAGAAATAAATTGACTTTTGACTCCCAATGAGGAATTTAGCCTCTGAGGGTCTAAAAAAGCCGTTACATTAATTTTTTTAGAAGATTTATGAATTTTTTAAAAAAACTCGTAAATAAAATTTTTTTGGCTTCATTTAAATTCGAAGTACAATATTAGAATTTTCTGTACTTTATATAAATTATTTAAGTTTTAAATATATAAAGATTCTTAAATTCAATAGCAATTCTCAAAATGTAGACTTATGAAGCCAAAACTGTTATATTGATTCAATTTTGCAAGTTTTTTTAAAAAAAATCAAAAATCTCCAAATGGTCTTTTTGACCCTCAAGGGCTTAATTTCCCACTGGGAGTTGCGGGAATCCTCAAATTTCAGGTAAAAACAAAAAATCGCAACATCAAAAGAAAACATTTGTAAAAATTCGCGAAAAAACAGCAAATTCGCGAGATGCGAACTTCAAATTCGTCAATTTCCAAGGTGAATTGAAAGGCATGATATATATCATTGGAAAGGTAATTTCAAGTACTTTTAGAATTTGCAAAAATATTTTGAAAAAGTTGAATACTTTTCGAGATACAAGCAGTTGAACTTTTCAAATTTGAATTTGAAATTTCAAATTTGAATTTATTCAAAAAATTTCAAATTTGAAATTTTAATTTACGGCTTAATTTCCAAAAATCAAATCAAAATTTTGACTTTTATCCGACAAATTTTTATTAAATTTACTTAAATTTTATAAATTTTAAAATTTTTTTCATTAATTATTTTCTTATTAATTATTATTTAAAATTATTGTTATTATAATACTTAATTATTTTTTAAAATTATTTTTGTAATTGACTTTTACTTAAACTTAAGTCATATAGTTTTAAGTTTTGATTTAAAAATTTAAGTAGGTATGGCTCGCACCGCGGTCTCTAAAGAGTCCTATTGTACTTCATACTTTGAAATCGTAAGTCAAAAGTCAATGAATTTCTGACTTTTGAAGATTTTTTAAAACTTTAAGAATTTGAAAGAATTAAAAAAATCTGAATTGAGTCAAAAAATTTGACTTAAGTCGAATTGTAATTGGCTTTTACTTAAACTTAAGTCATATAGTTTTAAGTTTTGAAAATTTAAGTAAGTAAAAATAAAATTTTATTCGTCTCTGGTTTCAAGATTCTTAATCATGAAAACTTAATAAGTTAATTAATCTTTTTGAATCTTCTTAAAGTCGTTAAGAGGTTTTCTAAGAGCTTTTCTCAATTCTCTTTTCTTCAATAAAGGGCTAAACTATTCCCTTGGCTTAAGAGGTACATTTCCTTACTTCCTTTTTTATCTCCAATTAGTAGTTCTAAGAACATAACTCAAACATTTTTTTGCCCCTTATCAGAATTTTTTCTAAGCTACGTTCTTGTTCTTTGAAGTTGTGTGAATCATGAATGCCTTTTAGATCGCTATAAATGGATATTTCCTCCCTTTTGTACCGATAAAAGCAATCGTGTTCCATTGTTTAGATTAATAATTATTACTCCGTAGCAAAAAACAGTTACGTGCTGGACATTATCTACCATTAGACATGATGTTAATGGTTGCTTCTTCAATTAAGAAGAATAATTGTTAATAACACTCTATGGCTCTACGGAGCGAAATAAGGGCGATAATCGATCGATTTATGACTTCTAAATTTGTTTGAACTTCTCTCGACTCTTTTTTTGTTGTTGTTGTCTGAACTGACCTACTTAATACATTGTCGCTGCCGATGGAAAAATACCAATTAGACATGATTAAAATGTATTGGGACGACCTTGATAAGGAGCCAATTAAAATAATAATAGTAGTCGGCGTAAGTGGAAGAATTAGAGTGCCCAATTAAGGCATTATTGATTGGATTGCGATAAATATTCTGGAGTTATAGTTAGAGAGTCTGTTTCGGAATTAATGGCGCTTGAATTAATTGGATTGAGACGCGTGCTTGGATGGAAAATGTAATAATTTTGGTTCATCGGATTAATTTTAGGTTATTCACTTTTTCCTTTTTAATAGTAAATGCATGAATGATTTTTGGGTTGAAATTATATTTTAAATATCAATTTATTGAAAGAAAATCGAAAGTAATTTAAAACGAATGTTTAGACAAAAAAAGCATAAGGCTTTTTAAAAAAAATTATAAAACTAATTTTAGGATAAATTTAATTTTAGAGGATTAAAAAAAAATAGATATTGACATATTTTTCTTTAAATTGTTAAAATAAAAAAAAAAACATTTGTTGGTTCTTAAAAAGTTATATTTTCAAAAAATAAATAAAAAAATAATAATGATAAAATAAATAAATTTAAAAAAAAACTAAAATATTTAATTAATGAAATTCAAAGGTAATAAAATTTAATAATTTTTTTTATTAATAAGTAAACACTACCAAAACTAGAAGAAATTGTTAATGAAAAACCAAATTTTAATCCGTTTCATGCAATTTATCTTTAAAGCATAACTAAAAATCAAAATTCAAAAAATGTTTTAAAAATGACTTCTTATGCAAAATTTTAATTTATTCTATTTTGAAGACTTTCATTTATAGCTCTGCATTTTTTAATGGCATTTTATTGATTTTTTTCAAGTTCAAATTTTTATTAAAAGCTCTTTATTGGACATATTTTTATTTTTCTAATTTTTAAGAAAATTGTCGTTCAAAAAATACTGTTTAATTAAGTTTCTGCATTTTAAGGTTTTAAGTAAAAAATGTAATTAATTTTGATAAATTTTTGAAAAGTTTTTCTTCAACTAAAAAAAAATTGACTGAAAATTCCATAGAAGTTGATCAATATTCAAAAATATCAATATAAAGAAAAATAAAAGTTAAAATGGCTCAATTTTTACTTATTTTTTTTTTGCATATTTTCCAATTTTTGCATATTTTTGTCAAAAAAAAAACTCAACAAAAAAATTAAAATTCAAAATTAAATTAAAAAAATAAAATTTTTTTTCCTTATAAAAATTGAGACAAAAAAATGTTTTTTAATTAACTGTAATTTTCCTCTAATTTTTTTTTTATCACGAAAGCTCTTCACAATTTAATAAAATTCCATCAAATATGTCGATAACACCCACACAAAGCATTAAAAATCAACTAAAATTCTAAATGAACAAACTCGTGTCATGTTCTCTAAAATTCTCTGAGGGCTCTTCATTTAATTCTCTGTCTAGACAACAACAATGACATCAACAACCATCTTCGTGATGACACTCTTGTCCACACATTTCCCCGAATTATTCTCATAAATAAATAAATTTTTATTAACTTTTAATGAGATAATGCGAAAAATCGTGCATATGTGATTTTTACTTTTTTTTTATTTCAATTTGCAAACAATACGGCCCCGAAGCCAGAAATAAATTAGTGCATTCAATCAATTTGTTTACACTTCAATACATAAATCAAATAAATTAAATTTAACTTATTACATTTTTGTGCATTCACTCATTTCATTGCATGATGGTAATTATTTTTTATTTTTTTTACATCTGTGCGCCCCGTTCTCGTGATTTTAATGATGTGTGGGTCGAAATTAACTTATTTGTTATTTTTTTTCGGAAAATTTATTTATTTTTTTTTAATCCAGGAAAATCCGTCGCATGACAGCCATTGCCAATTTTCGTCACTCACTGGCGCGCGTTAATCGTTGAATTTTCACCATGATGCCATTTTTTTTGTGAAGCAAAGTGCATTACACCCGATTTTCATTGGTTACGTGCGTGCCGGTATGTTAATATGCTGCCGAGAGTGGATTGAAGTGGAGTTTAGTCATCAACGTGTGATGCCTGAGTGATGGCAGACGGTAATCGGAAATTGAATTAACTTTGATTTGTTTCGCACCCCAAGTTCGTGCGGCAGAATGTATTGCCGTAATTATTATTTTGTGCACAGCTACGAGACAGTTAGTTGAATTTTTCCTCTTTCTCTGCGTGAACGAGTGAAAATCCGCCTATTACATTGTTATTAAGGCATTAATTGCATGACACGCCCTTGAAGGCAAATTATTCCTTTTGTACGTGCGGGAATGGATGTGATGTCACCAGAAATCATGTAAAATGCAAGAATTATGATTAAATGTCTGACCTCTGTCATCAAGGTCGCACTTGAATACCTGCAGGTATTGTCTCTTGTCATTGGTTGATGCTCCCCATGTCAGTGTCTGAAGCTTGGAGAACGTTAGTTGACTGGAAAATTGATAAATGTCGTTCATATTGTAAATAAATGTCATAAATGACGATGGAAATTGAGAATATAATTTGATGGCTAGACGTTTAATTAAATTTTATTTGGTTTTGTTCATAATTTGAAATGCATTTTAAGAAAAAAAAATCGTTTGATTGAAAAAAATTTTAAGAAAATTTTTGAAATTTGGTTTAAATTCTTTAAAAAAATATTTTTTTTCTTAAATTTAATTAAATAAATTAATATGAATTAATTATTTATAAAAAATTTCAAATTATTTTTATTTTTTTTTATTTGAAAAAAAATTGAAAAACTCATGTACCTAATTAAAAATAATTTTAAATAAAAAATTATTTTTTTAATTAATTAATTCAAAATTAATTATTTTTTTTATTAAACTGTAGAAATTCCTAAATTTCTCATAAAAGGTATTTTAAAAAAAATGTTTCAAAATTTGTGTTAGATTTGTTGTGAAAAAATTATAATTAGGTATTTTAAAATTTTTTCATTGGGAATGGGAAATAAATAATGATATAATAAATACAAAAATATTTAAAAATTATAATTTTTATTAAATTTACGATATATTTAAAAAAATATGTAAATATTTAAAAAATAATAAAAAATAAAAAAATAAAATAAAAATTTACAAATCAAAAAATTATTATAAATTTGAAAAAACTTATTTGACTTCAACGAAAAAAAATTGAAAGTAAAAAATTAAAATTATTCGAAAATAAATAAAAAAAAATCATATTAATTGAATTAAAAATTAATTCAATTAATTAAATTAATTAAATTAAATTAAAAATTAATTAAATTAAATTAAATTAAAAATTAATTAAATTAAATTAAATTAAATTAATTAAATTAAATTAAATTAAATTAATTAAATTAAATTAAATTAAATTAATTAAATTAAATTAAATTAAAAAATTAATTAATTAAATTTAAATTAAATTAATTAAATTAAATTAAATTTAATTAATTAAATTAAATTAAAAATTAATGAAATTATTTATTAGAATAAAAAATTTCTATTTAATTTTTATTTTATTTATTTGAAAAAAAAAAATTAAAAACTCATGTAATTAAAAATAATTTTAAATTAAAATTTATTTTTTAATTAATTAATTTAAAGTTAATTATTTTTTTTATTAAACTGTAGAAATTCTTTTTAATTAAAAATTCAATTGAAATTTTATTTAATTTTTAAATTGAAATTTTTGATAAAAATGCGCTAATGTATTTATTTTCTACCACTCACCAAAAAATCTTTTTTCATTGTATCTCGTCAACTACATCATCATAGCTGCTGGCACACCGGCAAAAACACAAGGAAATTATTTCTCAATCTAATTAAAAATTTTGCAATACTACAATTATTTTGCCGTGGTAAACGCAGAAAATCTGCGCATTTTTAATGACGACTTCTAATTATAATAGTTTTATATTTAATTTTTTTAGAAACCTTTAGTTTTATTTTATTTTCTCTCTATTTATCCATAGAGTCACTCAAAAACTTTTTTTTTTGGCAAATTAACAACTACATAGACAGGTTCGTTCTTTGTGTAACTGAAACCTTTTAATCAAAAGTTTTGCATTGCGATTTGCATGAGGTATCAACTCTCACCGTGAGAGTCTATTTCCAGTAAAAATTTGTAACCTATACGAGTTTTCCGGTTATATTGTGATATAAAATACGATTCCTTCTTTTTTTTCGGCAGAAAAAGTTTTTAATTAAAATTTTCATTATTATTTGCTGGAAAAACAGCTTTTCACAATTTTATTTTAAATTTATATCATTTTAGTTTTGTGTTCAATCTGTTCCGTCGTCGTCTTTATTGTGACTGAAAATGAAGGTATGACCGTAAATTAGTGTTATAAAATAAAATGAAAACTTTTTCCTCAGCTTCGTGGACAAGCAACAGAAAAAAATCCAAAGAAAAATCAAACTGAAATAATAATTAAGGGAAAACTTGTGCTTTTGTTGCAAATCAAACCGATCGGCGATTTTTTTTTATTTATTTTAAATGTTTTAATGATGTAGAAAAAAAAATATCGCTGGGAGTTATTTGTAATTTGCAACAACAAAATGTCAATTAATTTATTTTTTTCTCAATCGTTCGGATAAAAAACAAAAAGAGATCAAATTTTGGCATGGCAACATTTTCTTTTGTAAAAAAAAAAATATTTTTTTTTGGAGGGGCTTTAAAATTAAAACTCATTTGTGGCACAAAAACGAGGAGGAAGAGCGTAAAAATATATATGGAAAGTTTTTAAATGAAATTTATGTTTATTAAAAAAGTTACTGCATATCAACGCGAGCATGATGTAAATTACACAAAAAAAAACTTGGAATTTTTATTCGCACACGTAAAAAATGTTTGCTCATTAACACCTCTGGATATTTTTTTTTGTGTGTGAACTCATATTTTTTATTACTAATAGTGTTGTGCAGCGTTTGAGCGCAAAAAAATACATTCGAGAGAGCAAAAAAAGTGTGTGAACGAATGTAAATAATCATCAGCATCATCATCGAGTTCGTGTATTAAAATAAAACAAATAAATGTGAGAAACGCAGGTGTGCGATCCTTATTAATTATATTATAATTTGCGGTTATTCTGGTTGACTCGCACATCGTCATTACGGCCAATAATGTGCATTACTGAGTGTTGTTTGTACATTTGGGTAAAAAAAAAAAATTAAAATGGTATAAATATGTCTTTTGTTGCATGCGGTTGACACGGATAATTGTGGAATTTAAATTTCGGTCATTTTTTATGTTCAATTGCCGATTTTTGATGTGATTAAATATGCTTAAGTTTAAATTAAAGTCACAATATGTTCAATAATAATTTTTTAATTCTTGGAATAAAATACAATAATTTAAGTTATTTGAAGAGTTTTTCATTAAATTGCTTTTGAACAATTGAACGTATCGAATTTTATTAACTCAAAATATCAAATTCTCCTTTAAATTTTGAAACTTTATCAGTCAAAATTTAAATAACATTTTTCAATTTCTTTAAAAACTATTAATTTTTTATATCAAAAAAAAATAATAATTTAAAAATCTTAATTTTTTTTAAATAGCTTTTGTGTTTTTATTTTTATATAATTTTGTCAAAATAGAAAATAAGGGTTAAAAACCAATAATTTAATTATTTGAAGAAATTTACATTCAATTGCTTTCAAATCGACTTCAATTCACTTAAAATAACAAATTGTATTTTAAAAAGATAATGTTAAAATTTTAATGAAAAGAACCTTTTTTAAGGGAAAAGAATAAAATTGTTTGCAGTTTCTTCCTTAAATTCTTAATTTTTTGTATTAAAAAAAAATAATAAATAAATAAAAAATCTTTAAATTTTTTAAAAATAACTTTTTTTTGTTAATATATTCATTTAATTTTATCTAAAAAAAATCAAAAATTACTTAAATATTTAATTGCAAAAAATTAAAAAAAAAATTAAATATTTTTTTTTCAGAATTCATCAAATTTTAATACAATTTATTTTAATTTCCATTATATTTTTATTTTTTTAATTATCAAAGTTGTTTTTAATTTTATTTTACATATTTTAAATTTTACTAATTTTACTTGAATATTTTTTTTTATGTAAAAGTCTTTGAAAAAATATTTCTTTTATTTTGAGAAGTTTCTGATAAAATTCATATTTTTAAGGTGTTCCTTTTTTTTAGAAGGAATAAAAAAAATTATTAATTCTCTCAAAAAAAAATAAAAAAATAAATAAATAAAAAATAAAAAAATCGGTAACAATTTGTAAGCAAAAATAGTGATTATTTAATACACATATTATTTATTTTTTTAAATAATTTGAAAAAAAAAAATTTTAATTTATTTTATTTTTTTTTAAGTTAGATTTATTTATTTTTTAAGTTTTTTAGTTAAATTCTAGCAGAATTTTAATAAAGTATAAATTAAAAAAAAAACACGAAAATTAAAAAAAAAAAAATTAGATACCTAACTCCATTCAGAAAAATTACATTTTCAAAACAAAACGGAGAAAATTATTAAAACAGAATTTAAAGCACATACATATTTAATTTAGTAAAAGATGTAAAATCTTCAATAAATAATACGAAAATTTAGTTGTAGGTGTTCATTTACAGAAATTTCTGTAACAATCAACAAAAACCTGATCATGTGCATAAAATATTCTGTTATTTGAAATTAATTGTAAATATCTGGTATCCCGCTTTCTTAATTATTATGCTTATTGCACTCCCACCAGGTACCCAGCTAACAATGCAAGTAACAAACAAACAATAATTAAAATTGGAAACCACCATTTGCTGAATTAAATTTGCAGCACAGAAGTTTATCATGTCGTCGAATATTGTCGGATATTATTGTTCACATATTTGTATACACCTTACATCAACATCCAAAGAGAGAAGGAGATAACTAAGACGGTCTTTATCTTCCGCAAAAACAACAACAATAACAACAAGAAACATGATATGTGTTATTAAAGTAAGTTTATAAGTTTTGTATCCAGGCAGCATGCGAAACTCTCTCTCTCGGATTGTTTACACACACTTGAGCTTACTTGATCCACTTATAGATTGCAAAAACATCGACACACACCGAATGTTATTGTTTTCTTGAAAACAAATCTGTATCTATTGATAAAATGATGTATAACCGATACGGATGAGAAACATGTGTTTTTAGTTTCGCATGCATGTGCGATAGATTTTCATTTTCTTCTTCCTCATAAGTAAGCAGATAATCCGTAATATATTTTGTTGGCATAAGGAAATTTCCTGATCTCCAATGCTCGAACAGAGATAATGATTTTTCGGAAGAAAACAATGGCATTGGGGAACATATGGTTAGATTTCGAATTTCACGTCTTACCAATGCTTCAAATTTGTGGGTTTTCGTTGTCTGGGCCAACTTTTGTTCATTTGATGCCAGTTTTTGTCAACAACGGAGCAAAAGATTTTATGCACTTTAGATGCTTTTAAAGTAAATAACGCTTTTGCGATGTGGAACAAAATAATGCTCAAGATGACTTTTACATTAATTCCGTCCTTTTGCACTTTTTTCACTTTTAAAATGTTTTGCAATGTTGAAAAAAGTGGAAAAAGTTGCACACGAGACAAAAGAGGTGAAGAAATTCCGCATAAATAACTCTTTTGTAGATTCCCATGAATGCCTATAAATAATTTTCATGTCGCTTTTGCTTTCTTATTGTTTGTTGTTCTTTAAACAACAACAGCACTTTTGAAGAAAGACTGTAAAGTTGATGTAAATGGAGTTCTTAAGAAGGAGAAAGGCAGAGATGGACTTTGGAGTACTAGGTGTTTGTAAAATTTTTTATAGGATCGAAAGTTCTCTTAAAGTTTGACTTGAATGGCTTCCTTCAAACTTTACAGTTAAGGGCAGTTATTGTTGTTTAGATAAGATCTCAACTTTAGACTTCAGTTTTTTGAAGTCAAAAAAATTTCAGTTTTTATTACTTCGTTTGCGTAATATTTAATTTTGAAGGACCCCTCATGATGTTCTATGGGCGAAAAACGGGTCAGCTGGATCCCATAAGAGATCAGGTTTATTTATTTTGTTTGTCAAACGCTCAACAGGCAAGTGCCCTTGGTTGTCAAAAAAATTTTTTTGGGGTAAAAAAGCCATCGAAAAACGTTCTCCGGCATAAAAAAAAACTCATCTTTTCAAATAAACACAATACAATACAATAAAATACAGTAAATCAATAAAATCTTGGAGTCCAGGAGTTCTGCTTCTTTGGCCCAGGTTGGTGGTGCGAATTGCAGATGATATTACATAAGACATAAAAAGATATAAGAAGAACAAAAATTCACCAGCGATTGGGCCATCCAAATTAAAAAATGTTTTCCCTTACCTCAAAGGCGCCATCTGCCCAATCGTCTGATGTCGCCAGGTATCCATGAGAAAGTATCCAATGCTCTTTCAAGGAGACTGAATATAATATCTTTCTTTGTTGAAAGATTCTAAATAATGATCGTCTATTCAATGATCAAAAGAACGAGGTACCTTAAGGATTGCTTAGGTATGAGATTGACCCCTTAATTAGTTAGACGTAAGTATCCTTCAATTAAGGGGTCAATTTGATACCTTTTCAATCCTATCTCGTATGGGGTACCTCATCCTTTCGAACATTGAATATGCGAGCATTTGTAATCCTTTTACTACCCTTCTATTAACAATGAAGGGGCCGCTACGGTCTTAAGAAGAAGCTCTGGAAGTTTCAATTGCACTGCCCTTAGACTCTGACAAAGAAAATATCGAATGAGGATGTCGGATCTAGTAAATACATGTACAAAAAATGGTATTAGCATGGATGCAACATGACGTGGGCCATAAAAAAAAACATAGCTCCATTGATACTTTTACTTTACCTTACGCCTTGTCTTTTGTCCGAAGACTGTTCTCATGTTAAGCGAAGGCGGAAGATCTTTCTGAGCCCAGAGGTTAGTTAGTTGCCCTTCACCCTGTTGATGTTCTGAAAGTGTATAGCTTCATAGATACTTAGATTTAAAGTATCCAATAATATAAGATAGTTCTACCTTAATGAGTTCAAGACTTGTATAATCTAGATCAATGATCTAAGAATCAAATCAAAAATCAAATCACGATCTGATTTACTTTGCATTCATCAGATCAAATCACAAAAGATTTGATTTTTGATTTGATTTGCAAATCTAATCAAAAAATTTTCAACCCTTAACTAATTTTGATTTGATCTGATCTAAAAATTTATTTAGATTTAGATCAAAATTAGATCAGATCGAAAAAAATATCCACAAAAAATTGAAGCCAAAAAATTTCTTAAAAATTTTGGATTTGATCTGATCTTATTTTGATTTAAATCAATTTTTAGATAAGATCAAATCAAAATTAGTTAAGGTTAGAAAATTTTCCGATTAGATTTGCAAATTAAATCAAAAACCAAATCATGATCTGATCTGTCGTCTCAAAAAAGATCAAATCATTTTTTGATTACTACTGATTTGTAATTAGAACTCATTAGAAGTCGTCCAAAATTCGTTCTTTTGACACATCAACCAATATTGATCCAGAGTCGGAAGCCAAAGATCGTAGTCCAATATATGAGTTACATTCCTGACTTTCTTGCTCCTTATCCCTCCTCTGATGTCCCATTTGATGAAGAAAGTCATAACACAACTTTGTACTCCATGAAAAGTTGCAGAAACGGACGTACCTTTAATGCATCCATGTTGAGAACAAAAGTAAAGTACCATAGCAACTTAAATGTGTTTGAAGAGATTAGTAAGATTAGGTTTGTTACGACACGTAAAGCAGGTGCAATTTCAGGAAATGTTTCTCCCACTCCTTTTCATGTCACAATATGTTGTTGTCTTACGAGCACTAATCCCCGTAAATGCATCTTTTTAATGCACTTTAATAATAATTGGGACTCTCACATTTCTCACGAGGAAACTTTAAAACCATAATTTCTAGTTTTTCCTCCTCATGCTCCGTTGTTTCGTCGAATTGGAGCTAAGCAATTTTTCAACAAATATACACACACTTCAAAGCGTCTGCTGTTCGCATTCGAGCAAAAGCAACTAATTACCGACCATAGCAAAAACCTCGTGTGTGGGTTTTTCCCACTTGAGAACAGAGAAAAATTGTTTGCGGTTCTCTGTTTAACTTTTTAATAAATTTATGCTTCATTATGATAAAAAATTTAAGTTTGTAAAATGTGTGCAGTGCAAAAATGGGATGAGTTTTCGTACATTACTTGTTCACGGGCTGCATCGAAAAAAAAATTGCATAAAGGATTACAGAATTTAGCGCATACAAAATTGTAAAAAAGTGTTTTTAAAAGACTGAATTTTTAATGGGATTACTTTACGTAATTTCGCTCATTACAAGGCAAAATTGAATTTATTTAACGCATTGCCACAAAAAAATATTTTTTTTTTTTGGAGATGAAAAAAAAATTATTTGAACATTTCTCGTAGATGATGTTTTTTTTACGACAAACCAATTTATTCGAAATAAATTTTTGAAATATGACCGATAAAAACGGACGTGCATACAAATTTTTTTATTATGCCCATTGGAGATGTCATGGATTCGTGAAATATATGTTTCCAGGGACGCACGACGACGAGAAATAAAATGCAAAAAGTTTCTAGGTGAAGGTTACATAAATTCTCCTTCTTGCTCGAGAAAACTTTTGCTGAATCCAATGAATAAATAAACATTTCTAATAAAAGCTTGTCACATAAGAAATGTCCCAATATTGCTATTAAGAAGCAAATGATGATAAATGTGCATTACGAGAGAATTTATTTCCGTATTCAGTCAGGATGCGTGAAATTCATGTGAAATTTGGCAATCATTGCGGTCATCACACCAATTACAAGTCAATGTGCTGTCGTCGTCGTCATCATTACTGAACAAATAGGTAGATATAATATTAATTATTATATAATAATAAACAGGCCTCGAAGGCATTCATGCTGTAATTATGAACATGTATTTTGAATGACGGCGAAATTGTCAACAAATTTATCAGTATTTATGTGTAAAATGGCGTTTTAATTATATTATTACAAATTCAGAGAAAGGAGAAATCAGGTATTTATTGAATATCCTTTAATGGAATTTGTTTGGGTTCCAGTGGAATGAGTAAAAGTTGATAAAATTCTGAAAAATTATCATTGGAATTTGAATAAATTCAGAAGAAAAAAATATTTAAATAAATATTAATAATAATTTATTTATTTTATTAATAATTAATATTTTATAATAATATAAATATTAATTATTAATAAAATAAATAAATAATTATTAATATTTATTTAAATATTTTTTTTTAACAATAAATTAAAAAAATAATTAAAAAATTTATTAAAAATTAATAAAATTAATTAATTAAATTCAATAAAATTTAATCAAAAATTAAATTTTTGAAACTCATAATTTTATATATATTTTAAAAATACCGTAACGTAAACAATTCTTATGGAAAAAAATCCGTTACAAATTCAAAAAATGCTAATAATTAATGGAACATCAATTTTGAAGTTAATAGAACAATAATTTTCCATTAATTTTTTAATTTTTTTTAGCAAATATTTAGAAAAAATTGAAATTATTTCTCATAAAATAAAAAAAAAATAAATTGATTAACATTCATCAAAATTTTGTTGAAAATATTGAAAAATTCAAAATTTCGTTAAAAATTCAAAAGTTTAAGGTAATTTAAGGTACCTAATATGATTATTTTTTTCCATGAGAACCATTATCTACATTACGGTAATTATAAAAATAGCATTTTTTGCACTTTTTTATTGAAATTGTCGAGATATAATTTAAAAAATTATTGAGAATTCAGTTTATGATAAAATTTTGGAAAAAATCAATTATTTTATTAAAATATATGCCCAAAACTATGAAAAAATACTCAAATTATATCATGTATTAACAAATATACAAAATATGCGCCAACATATACAAAATTTAGTTTGGCTATAAAATAATTTATTATAAAGCATTTTTCAGTATTTTTTTTTTAATTTAACTGCATAACTATGATTTGATTTTCAGTATTTTTTACACCTTTTTTAAATTTTAAAGATAAATATAATGATATGGTTTTATTTTTTTTTATATATTAACAAATTTTTTCTTATCATTTATTCTTCAATTTTGCCTTATATATTTTGGATAAAATTCAGTTAATTATATAGTCTCAAAAATATATGTCAACAAGCAATATTCGTATTGTATTTAAAAATAAATAGGTACAGTGAAAATTCTATCATAGGGCAACTCTGAGTCAGGGCATATTCTCTAATAGGGCAAATCGATTTTCTATGGAATTTCCATCAAAATCTTAAATTTTGGGATTTTTTAACTATTTCACTGAAAAAAATTTCAAATTGTCTAAAATATGATAATTAAGGAAGAAAAACTTCAAAAAGTTAAAAATTTAAAAAAATTCAAAGAAATTAATCATTTTGAATTTTTTCAATAAATTTCCATATTTTTGAATAATTTTTGATCAAAATAGTAAAAAAGTTAGTTTAGTTATAAAAAATATTTTTGTTACAATTTTTTTTTTTTGAAAAATGTATGGATTTAACTTAATTAATTTCTTAAAGTAATTCTGTATTTCAAAAAATTATTTTATTAAAATTTTTAAATAATTGGAAAAATCGCATTAAAAAAATATTAATTTTTTAAATTCATAATTAAAAATTATAAAATAAATAATTAAATAAAAAATAATACATATTGAATTCTTAACTAATTTAGTTAAATTAATTGTTAAATAAATTCAGTAAATTTTTTAGGAAAAATATATTTTCTGTCAAATTTTTTCAACTAAAATAGATGCCACTCTACTAAAAATTGACTCCAATATTACTTATACATTATTACATGCACAAATATCAATCAATTGTCAATAAAAAATTTTCATCGGCGAATGATGATGATGATTATGTCGATTGTTGCTTGTTTTTCACAGCGAATTATTATGTTAACAAATCACGATTTAAATTACAACAATACCTTATTTATTTATTTTTGACTTGATATTATATTCATTCCATTTATTTATTTATTTATATTATTATCGTCGTTGCATATTACCTTGTTGACGCTGATGATGACAATGCCTGTTATTTTAAGTAATAAAAAAATAATAACGATGCTTGTTGTCTTCCATTCGCTTCGCAGAGCGAAATTTATTATTTATTCCTGCTTTACTTTTCCACTGAAAAATGATGTAAAATTGACAAATTTTTCGGTCGTGTATTCTTAACAAATAAATTATGCATGAATTATTCTGAATTCTCAGATTTTTATTTATTTATAAAAAAAAAATTAAAAAAATGATAAAAATATAATGAGACATCGTGAAGCACCCGAAATCGCAACGCAAGTCATCAATCTATATCATTTTTTGTGTCAAACTATTTTTTTTTCGTTCGCTTATCATATAATTACAATCTATGACAGCTTTTTTTTTGTTCCATAATGAAAATTTCCTGTGGCTTTATCCTTTATTTCTGTTGAAATTAGTTTCTCCCACGTGTGAAAAGTTTTATCGCTTTTGAAAAGTTTTTATTGACATCATGATTGATAGAAAACCACTTATTATCAACACAAAATGCATTCCGGTGAGACGTTAATTAGTTTCGAAACAAATTTTAGCGGCACAATTTTGCGGATGACTTCGCTAAAAGTCATTTCTGGTTATTTTTGATTTGAAAAAAAGGAGTAAATATTGATGATTGTGCAAATTTAACCCAATTTGTGAACGGAAAAATAGTGACGAAGGTAAAAATCACGGTGAAAAAGTTTACTTTTCTCATCATTTAGCTTCAAACTATATTTTTTTTCTTTTTATATTTGGTTAAGACCGAAAAGATTTGGTTTCCAAAGAATTCAAGGAAAAAATGCGATCAAATCTTCCTAAAACTGAAAAAAAAAGTTTTAAATTTTTTTAAGTTTATCAGTTGAAGGTATTCCAATTACCCGCCTTTTTCAGCTACCTCGCAAAAAATGGGTTGGCATGCCATTTCAATGTCGACAAATACATAGACCGCAATCAATTTCGCGTTTCAACGTCCGTGCAAGACAAAAAAAGCTAAAATTTAAACATTTTCTTTAAGAAAAATAATGAGCACACAAACCATAGTTTTACTTCGTTTTTTATTTTATTTTTTTCGTTGATGAATTTACTTATCTTCAATGCTATACAATTTCATTTTTGTTTCCTCTTTGCTGAAAATTAAATAAAATTCACTTTGGAAAATTTGAACAGAGTTACGTTTCTTGGTTTTCTTGCCGCAATAAAAGTAAACAATTTGAATGAAATGTTTACTTTTGAACTTCAGCTATCTGTACGAGTTTCAGTTTTTGCTGATTCATGACTTTGTTTTGATGTAATGTAGCACTGTGGTTTTTTTGTTAGTTTAGGAAATAATATTAATCTGAGATATATGTTAAGATACCTTTTGTGGAAGTGTTTCTGTAAAATTATTGAAAACAATATGTAAAAAACTATTTTATGACTTGTTAGGATATTTTTTGAAAATTTTTATTTAATTTAAAAAAAATATGAATTTGAAGGTCAAAGTCAAGGTCAATGCAAATTTGGGGCATAAAAATTAAACAAATTTTAGTAAAAAAAAAACTTTAAGCCATTCTACAATACAGTTTTGGTTCTATAGAGAATAAAAATTCTTTATTTTGCTATTTTAACAGCTTTTGAAGCAGTCTTTAAGCTCATTAAAAGTAAAAAAAAATATTTTCACTTTAAAGGCTCTTGTCTTAATCAATTAGTTTTTGATTTTTGAACAAATTTTTAAAAAATATTTAAAATGTTTTAAAAAAAAATTTTTTTAAATATTTTTTAAATATTTTTTTAAAATATTTTTTAAATATTTTTATATAGAGAAGATTTTTTAAAAAATATTTTAAAAAATGTTTTAAAAAATATTTAAAAAATATTTAAAAAAAATATAAAAAAAATAATAAAAAAAAATTATTTAAAAAAAATATTTAAAAAATATTTTAAAAAAATATTTAAAAAATATTTTATAAAAAAATATTTTAATAAAAATATTTAAATAAAAAATTTTATCAAAAAAATATTTTTAAAAAAATAATTTAAAAAAAAGTTTGACAAATATTTTTAATTAAGTCAAATACCGTAATCTACATAATGCTAAGAGAAAAAAGATCGTTAAAATTCAAATGAAACGAAAATATGTATGTAGATAAATTAAGAGAAGGCTAATTTTGAAGTTAAGAGAAAACAATTTCTCTTAAAAAATTTCTCTAAAATTTTAGTTGTATTTTTAAATGTTTTTGTAACAAAAAAGATAATTTTAAAATAAAAATACATAAAGGTACAAAATTAGTTGAAATTTCAAATATTTTAGTTAAAAATCTTCAAAAATTAGAATTTGAAACAAAAAAATGTTAAAAGAACGAATTTTGACTTCCATTTTCGTTAAGAGAAGAGATTTTCAAATTCTCTTAGCATTATGTAGATTACGGTAATTTGAATTAAGTTAAATTAAAGGTGAATTTTACTTAAGCTTGAGTAAAGAGCAAATCAAAAATCATATTATTTTGACTTACAAGTTTGTATTGACCCTGACATAAATCTAACTTAACCCAATAAAAGTTTCATTGACACTCAAAGTGCATTAATTGTCAAAGGAGACAAATTGTCAATAACAATAAAATCCTTTTGCACCTCTGGTAAAGTAAATATTCAAGCTTCAAATTTCGAGATTGAAAATCCTTTGAAGTGTTTTGCGGTTTTTGTGATCTAAACACGTTAAATGCAAACTATTCGTAACCTTGTGTTATTTCTCTAAAATTTCGTTTAGCTGATTATAACATTAACAATTCCCAATAAATCCTTTTTCGATAGAAACATTCAAAGAGAGTAGAGGAACACATTTACGCTTCATTAATTTTCCATTAAATTACGGAAAACAAGTTGCTTAATTTATAAAATAACTTTTTGACTTTCAATTAATTCAGTTTATGTCTACTACATGCGAGCTCCGAGCTCCCCTATTTTGTTGTTGTTGTTATATAATTACCACAATTGCATTCATTACATTATAATAATACTTTCGAGGCAAATTCTGCAGGTACGTGTCACTTTGTGTAGCTTATATATTTAATTAAATTCACATGTGATATTTGTTCCTGATGCCATCATCATCATCATCCTGCCTCGTAGTCGTCATCGTTGTTAGCAACAAAATTTTCGGGTAAAATTTTTGCATGCATGTGCGATATATTAATGATGCTGCCGATGATGAGGGGACATGTTGTGTAATGTTTAGATACCAGTCGTCGTTGTTGTTGTTTATTTAAATAAAATTCAGTTATGGGGGATTATCAATATGTTTAATTATTATTGTGAAAAGTTTAGTTCGGTCCGTTTCGCATGGAAACAGATTGTCAAGAGATTATGTTCGCTTCCTTGTCCTCGCGTCAGGATGGGAGATTTTTTGGCAAATATGCAAAATATGATTATTAACTGGATAGATAGACCCAGCTTTTGTGTCATGATCTGTTATTAATTTATTCACCCTTTTTTTGCAGCATGTCAGTCCCAATTAAAGAGTGACACCAATGTGATCATTTATCCGCAATTATTTTCTCCATCCGACTGTGAGAGACGGAAGATGACGACTTTAGTCCTTTATTATTATTAACATTTTTGATTTGGATACTCTCGGATTTAGGGAACGAAGAGGGAATTAAATAAATGGAAATTTTTGATGTCTTCTTGTTTTGGGCTTTTGGGCAGTCATGCAAAAAGGGGAAAATTATTTCGAAATTATTCATGATGAATTAGGATAATGTGATTTGCTTGCAGGGATGAGAAAGTAGTCTTGAACAAATTGCGTTAATTCTTCTTTAAAATTTGACTAAGGATTTATTTTTCTTTTCTTAACCGAGGAACTAAGATGAGGATGGGAGGCTTACAAAAGATAACTTCCGTAGTACGCAGAGTAAGGTGATGCGAAATAGGGCGAGGCCACATATGGTGATGCAGTTAAGTAAGTGGCAGGAGCAGCAACAACTGTGTTATAGGTTGCGGCAACTGGAACGACAGCAGCTGGAGCAGCGGCGATGATTCCCGGCTTGGCTGCTGGTTTAGCGAAAGCCATGCTGGAAACAGCCAAGATGACGAAGAGGAAGGACTGAAACGGATAAAATTGTAAGTAATTTTTTTTTAAGCAAGAATTATTTTTTCAATTTACTTACCAAAATTTTTGATGCCATTTTAATTTAAAAAAAAAGTTTTGGTTTAAAGTGTTGAAAGAACAAGTTGAAACTGATACTTTGAAGTTAATTCACACGAGTATTTATATTTAATTGATTTAATTTTTATTGAAAAATATTTAACATGTCATTGTATGAAAAATGATGCGAATATTAAGTAGGTATCAACAGTTACAAAAATTCAATATGCGTGTTAAACGACCTTCACGCAATTTAATCGATTCATTCAAAATTGATTACTATCGATTTCAATGAACTTTTTTTCACAATTTTGATATTTATTTTTAATTATTTATTTTTTATTTTATTTATTTACATGTTTAAGTGAATTCATCTTTGTGAAGACATTACATTCATTCTTTTTATTCAACTTTGTGTTAAACGTCATCAATAGTTTTTTTTTCATTTCGCAAATTGGAAAAATTTTGCAATTTTCTTTTTCCTCGAAAGTTCCGGAATTCTAAGCAATTCTTCCATGAAGATATCATCTCCCTTGTTTGAATTTCCATAATTAATTTCAATTATGTCATCTTCTAGAATATTTTTTTCCGCCATTTTGTTGCGATTTTTCAGCTGCATTTTAAAAGATGTTCTTTGTAGGCTCATTTTAATAAATTCGTTAGACAAAATGTTTAGCTTTGTTTTTGAATTTAGAATGGAGTTAATAACTTATTAAAAGTGCTTAAATTTATTTTTTAAATTAAATTTTCATTAGCAGAAAAAATTTAACTATATTCCTTTCAACGCCTACTCATTTTTTTCATATTTTATTGTTAAATTCTTAATGTTTGATAATACTTTGAATATGAATTTGCAAACAAGAAAACTCAAATAACTTCAACTTGATATATTTTAATTTTTGAGTATTTTAATGTTAAATCGACTCAATTTCAAAAAAAAAAAATTAGAGCTCTTAAAATTATTTTAAAATATATTTTAATCGAAAAATTTGTGGATGAGTTCTGATACAAAAAAAACTTACCAAGATTCACGAATAATTCTTGCAAGATTTTCTAGTCCTTGTTTTATTTGACAGAAAAATTTCATTTCTTTCTTATTCTTTATATTACTTTGAGAAAACTTGAAAATAATAAACAGAAGAATGCGTAAATTTTCTTCTCTTTTTCATAATTTATTAACATTGGATTCTCATCCTCTTCACTTACTTTGTTGCAACTCCATTTACCTTATTTCCCCATATTTTTTTCTCATACATGTTTCATTTCGAGAAGCAGTAGCAGAAAAAAGTAATTTCATGCATTATTTTAAATATTCATGAGTACATTTTTCTATTATTTTTATTTTCATTTTCTCTGCGTCAGCATCCCCCTTACCATCGTACCATTTTTTTTTGTTTCAACGGCACGACAAAAGCCGGCAAATTTTTACGCATATGTTTCGTTTTTAATGCTAAATACACTCTTACTCACTTATATTTTAGACTTACTCTTTTCAAAAAAAAAAGGAAACAGTAGCGGCAACAGCTAAAAACGAAAGACCACGTTATGTTCATGAATACAAATTTTCATCTAGCATGGAAGAGAAGTGGATTGGAGAGAGGAAAAAAAAGTACAGAGATGTCTTTTGTGATTGTCTTCTGTATGATGACAACAATCAGCAATTCAATTTGGCAAGCCGGCGTGCTGCTGACGCTTCCGGTAACACACACAAAAAATGTAACGAAGAGCACTCTCAAAAATTAATCAAATCAAAATTAATTTGGTCGTTGTTTCTGATGTGCTTTCATAAAGGCGAGGAATTTAATAGAATTTTTTTTTTTCGGGAAATGTGAGTAAAGTTTTTCCCTTCTTCAAAAAATGTTCCCTGTCATACGTGTAACTTTGTGTATGTGACGTAAGTAGTAATGACATTGTGAAGAAACAGCATCAAGTATCACGGCAGCAAACAACCGGTAAGATTTTGAAAAAACAACAAAGATCCCCCTTTTCTTTATTTTTTAATCTTGCTGCAAATATTTTATTGTATTATTTATTATCTTGCGTTTTATCATCATCATGAATTGTATTTAACTTTAATCCTTGGGACAGAACAAGAGAATTTCGTGTCATTTTGTTATTTCTTTAAAAGTAAAAGCACACGCAGATTACAAAAGAATAAGAAGAAAAGGAGGAAATATTGAACACCGAGTCTATAAATAAAGGTAAAAAAAAAATAAAATTTAATAAGGAAAATAATACGAAGAGAAAAAGAGGAAAAAAGGGAAAACAGACATAATGGTTTCAATTTTTCATGTAGGCAACAATACTCTCAGTTAAGACAGCAATAAAGCTCTTTGATAAATTAGTGCGTGGTTGTTGCGTTGTGTGCCGACGAGGAAATAACAGAGGAAAGATAAAGGAAATGATGAACGGGAAATTTAAAAAGCAACCACACGCCTGTTGATTCGATTTTCCGGTGATTGTTACCTGGATTAAAACTGCGTCAAGGTTTTCTATTTACCGAGGTTTTCAATTAAATATCAACTAATCCAATAATAATAATACTAATGAAATCACCTATTGGCACACATCCTGCAGTAAACTGTAATTAATACGGTTTAATTCAATAATAAATTATCAAAAATTGATTTTGTGCGACGAAAAAATTTTTTTGGCATGAATTTTCAGAGCTGCTGAAAAATTTTTTAGTCATATCACGAGTTTGTGTCGAAAATGTGGGAAAAAATTTACGGATTTGCCATAAATTAAGGCATGTGCTAGTAAATTTTGTGTGTGAATTCCAATGCAATCAACGTTGTACATAGCAACCCACTGCAGTTGATTGCAATTAATTATCAATTTCATATTTTAATTGTGCATGGAGGTCATCAAAATGTTTATTTTATGGTTTGTAAAATGGGAAATAATTGACATTGATTTTTTTTTTGTTGGATTGAACATTATTAAATTTCTTACCGTTTTGCTATTTAAAACATTTTTTTATTTTATTTATGTTACATTTATTTATTCATTTCTTAATTTGAAATTACAATTAGTTGTTGCTGAAGTAGGTCAAAAAACCATTAGCTAATTTTTTATTGTTTCTTTTTTAGTTAATCTCCAAACGCTCAATAAACTGAAGTGTTTTAAAGTTACATATAATCACAAAAATACCGAAAACAGCCTAAAAGCTATTTTTTATAGTTATTTTTAGTTAGTTCATGTCCAAACGCTCAAAAAATTGAAGAGTTTTAAATACTATCTGTTTTAAACATCAAATCGTAACTTATCGAAAACAGTCTATGAGCTAATTAAAAAAAAATTTCTTGTTAGTCAAAGTCCAAACACTCAATAAAAAAATTGAAGTGCTTTAAAGTTTTTTTTTATATCAATTAACTAATACCGAAAACAGCCTAGGAGCTAAAGTTTAATAGTTTTCTCGTTAATTTATGTCCAAACGCTCAATAATTAGAAGCGTTTATATATTGAGTACTTTTTCTTTGAAACACGTTAATTTTTTTCCTTAATAAAATACCATTAAAATTATTTTGTTACAAAGGGCATATAATATCATCAAATACCGAAAACAGCCTATCCGCTGATTTTATAATAGTTTTGTTTTTGATTCAGTATCTGAACACTCAATATTTAAATCGAAGTGTTTAAGTTACATTTGAAAGTTAGAACGATTGAATTAATAATGTAATTGAATTAATAATGAAAAACTCTCATACAGCCCAATTATTGAAGCCCATTTTCAAATTTATATATTGTTTAAAATTCAGTCTGAAATGGCTAAATTTAAAGCATTTCTAATAGCTGATTTGAAGAAATTATTCGTTAATTTTTGTCCAAACACTCATTGAAGTGTTTTAGTTATTTTTCAAAGTTATTTTTAATAATAGGTATGTTGTACTGAATCATACCGAAACAGCCTAATGGCTAATTTTTGAGCAAGTTTTTGTTAATTAATTTTATCCAAACACTCAATATATTGAAGAATTTTTCCCCGCGGTGTCGACAGCATGATGCTATAGTAAATCGATAAAATGCATCGATTTTTTTAATACGAAGACCAGTAACTAATTTCCAAAGTGTTTAATTCCAGTTATTTTGGAAGCGTAACGGAGTTTTAAGAATTGAAGTTAATTTTGTTTTCTCATTATGGAGACCGATTTTATACTGATTTTTTTGTATCATGTCACGAAGTATTTAAGAACAAATTTTTTTGTGTGAACATGATCCATAATTCAAGTGCTTTGTTATGAATCATCACACCACTTTTCTACTGTTATCTACACTAATACACAGACAAAAACGTGTCGAATCCATTTCGTTTTTCAGAACTTATTTGTGAGCGTTAGAAATAATGACGCGTTTATTTGTTGTGTTTATCTGTAAAATAAAATAATAAAAAGCTTAAATTTTATTTTTAACAAACTAAATATATCTCAAATTTACCTTTTTTCATCCAAAAATCCATTTTTATGCTAATAATTTTTGAGCATGGTGAGCAATAGTTTATTTGTTGTATTTATCTGCAAAATACAAGAAACAAAAAATTAATTTTCTAAAAATCAAACAAAATATGCTTCAACTTTACCTTAATCGATCAAAATCCATGATAATTTTAGTATTTTTCACAAAATTTTTAAGAAACAACACTTCTTTATGTGCCGGCAATTTCATCACAAATGAGAGGGAATTTTGACAATCGCATTTGACGTCTCTTAATTTCTGTTCATGCGACACACGTTCACGCACATTCAAAAATTTTGTACGTTAATTCGTTTATTCAACCAATGACTTAAGCCTGGCTTGACTTAAGCTCAAAATTCAGTTAAGTCATGAAAAATTTTCTGCGTGTTAAATTTTTCTAACATAAATCAAAGTTATTTCGTGCAAAATTACAACAATAAATGTCGTCTATATGGCGCGGCGGTTATTTATCGGTATTCCTAAAATCACATCATCGTTCGACCGAAACAAACCATCATTTTCCAAACAATTAAATTATTTATCTAATATTTTCACAGGAAATGCCGCATCAAAGGTTGTCTGTAAAAACAGCAAATACGGTGTTTCCGAGTAGCAAAATTTACGGGAGTAATTTTTCGGTGAAAGAAGTAATTTTTGCATGGCACTGTCGACCCCTTTTGATCCACAGTAGTTGCTCGGCCATAACATATTTCATAATTTTTTGCCTAAATTGACATTTTGTGGTACCAATATTTTGTCTGGCCTCGTCCTTTCACGTGCGTATTGTTAACGATGCATCATCAAAGTAACCTACACCTCTAACATTGTTTAGATTTTAACTACGGTTCGCCATTTGCAATGCAGCAACCTGCCAAGCATTTATGGTCACGTTTGAAGTTTTAACAACATTACAGAATTTTTAAAATATGGCTTTTTGATGTTGTTGCTCGTCGCAAATTGGCAAGAGCGCGTGGCTTTTTTACCGATCAAAATTTAGTTTCTATTGTCGTCATTTCGCGTTGCTTTTGTCATTTATTATGCAACATGAATCACAGTCTTTTCCCCCATGAATGGCTTGATTTTTGCATGACACCAACGTCGACGACGACGAACAACAAAATATAAACATATCACTGCTTGACATTCATTTTCAATATTTGCCGTAATAGCATTATGCGCGTTTGCAATGTTACACGTCCTCCATCTGCTTTGACGCATCCGAGCGAACACAAACAATTTTTCGGGATGCACAAGAGAGTACATGACATTGTTGCTGGGTACAAATTTAATCCAATTGGCAATATTTTTCGGTATCCGGTGATGTTGTTGATGTTGTAAAATGATGAAGTTTGTCGTCGTCAGTGACGTCTTTTTGCTGGTCCAATACACACGAGATCCATTAAAATTTCATATTGATGCAATTTTACAGGAGGATGCCTTCATTGGAAAAGCATCAATTTTCACCAGATTTCCTATTTTCTTCGAAAAAGGGGAGAAAAACGGTCATTTTAACGATAAAACAGTAAAATTTACGAACATACACAAAATTCTTGTAAGCACAGATGACACTCATTAACTTTTCACGCACATTATAAAACATTCATTTAAATACTTTTTGTCACAGATCTGACAAAAACTTGTCATAAAATTGTGCCGGGAGTAATTTATTTTTTTTTATGTTGATAAAATTCCAGCAATTAATCCGCGAGCGCGATGAACTTCCCTTTGTACGAAAAAAAAAATCCGTCTGACAAGTGTGACAAAATTTATTTATTATTTTATCAAAAAAAAAAAAAACAAAAAGCTCAGACGAGAGTTGTGTAAAAATTTAATTTTCGTCTCGTCAGTCACACATTTTTTTTTTCATTGTAAAAATTTCGCACGAGATTATTCTAGCGAAAATGAGAATGATGAGCTCTATTCTTTTATTTTTGCAGCTCAAAGCGACTCAAAGCCATAGAAAAATATATGAAAAAGAATAAAAGTTAAACACCGAATTAATTTGCTGGAACGACGAAAATTAGGTGGTATGGCGGTGTAATGACTCGACGGAATATTAAAACGAAAATGAAAGCGAGCGAACGAGAGAGAAGAGACTATAAGGACATGAAAACGTAGTTCATGCCAGTTTTTAGCTAATTAAAAACAAATTTGAAATTCAAACAAGAATATTTTTATGATAATTTAAGGATTTTAAAGAAGAAAAGGTAAAACGCGGAATTGTCTATGTTTCTATGCGCGTAGATGAAAATCTATAAAGTGTTATTACGGGAATTAGCAATTCAATTCAGTTTTTGTGAAGAAGATTAAAAGGTGAGTGTGATGGTTCAAGGTTGAGTCTGGGGGAAAATTTATTAATTTTGGGAAATAAATACATGAAAGTGCTTTAAAAAAATTTCCATGAAAAAAAATTCCGTGTTGTTTTTGATTTTTTAAGCTATTTGAAGCGATTTTAAGAAGAATATCATAAAAAAAAAATAATTTTGGACTAAATTTTAAAAAAATTGTATCTGATTTAAAATTTATTCATTTAAGATAACAAAACATAACTAACAATAATTTAATAATTTTTTTTATTTTTTTTTTATAATTTATTTTTGTTTTTTTTTTACAAAAAATTCAGTAAAAATTTTTTAATTTTAATTTAATTAATTTTTTTTTTCTATATTTTTTTTTTTTTTTTTTTTACAAAAAATTTTATTCAGTAAAAAAATATTTAGAAAAAATTAAAAAAAAAATTAATCGATTTTTTTCATCCAAATTTAAATATTTATTAAATATTTTATTTAAATTTGGGTGAGTAAATCGATTATTTTTTTTTTGAATAAAAAATTTTGGTTTAAACAAAAAAAATTAAAAAAAATAAAAATTTATTAAATTATTTTTAGTTATATTTTTTACTAAATTTTTCAAAATTTTTAAATCTTATTTTGAAATAAAAATTAAAAAAATAATTATAAAATAAAATAGCCAATTAAAAAATAAATTAATTTCTCACTTCAGATAAAATTTTCGCAAAAGTAACTAATCCCAATCAACGCCTAAAAATTGAATTTTTCTCCGAAATCGTACTTTCAAGCCAAAAATTAATCCGATCATTGCCCGTCTACCTCATCTCCTGTCAATCTAAATCACTTCTTCAGACGCTTTTGAAACTCTCCCACATAATAACTGAAAAAAAATCATAATTTTCTAAACCACACTTCCTTCCCACACACTCATTTTCTTGCAAGATAATCGAAAAAGATGATACATAAATTTCCATTTGCTCGCCGTGACTTCTTGTTGAAGATTCCAAGCAACTTCACAGCGCGCCGCGTACCTAAAGTAAAATTAAAATATAATTTATGCATATAAAATTTTTCCTATATTTTATTACCCGTACTCTCCCGGAGTCCTCTGCAGCGGAAGAACTGTTGCTGGAATTTAATTTTATTTCATTTTAGGTTAATTGGAAAAGTCACGGTTTTAAAAGAATAACCAGAAAGAGCACTCGACCTTTAAGGCCATTTTTCATATTCTCACTCGCATAAACGGGCGGCACATGTAAGAAGTGAAGGAATGAAGAAAAAAGTTTGCAAGACAAATAACACGAACTGGAGCGGAAATAATTTATCTTTATAAGGAGAGTGCGAGCAATATATTTATGACCTTCCACTTTTTTTCCTCGTCTTGCGATAAAATACGAAGAAAATGAAGATCCTTATAAATTATAATTGTTTAAACATTTACTCGATAATTTTTCATAAAATAAAAAACTCAACCCTTTCATCATCTTGCAACTAAGCCCCGTGGATAAAAATAGTTTTTTTGTTTTAAAGTAAGGCACTTTTAAATTTTAATATATTTATTTCCATTTTTTTAAGTTATTTAAAAATTTTTTAAAGAATTTACTTAAAAACTTGAAGTAAAAAATTACAAAAAAAATAATTTAAAAAAAATTAGAACTCAAGAAATTTTTTAAAAAATTAGGTATTTATAAAAAAATAATTTTAAAAAAATATTTAAAAAAAAAAAAAAAAAAAATAAAATAAATTAAAAAAAAATAAAAAAAATATTAAAAAAAATATAAAAAAATTAAAAAAATTAAAAAAATATTAAAAAAAAAATATTTAAAAACAAAAAAAATTAAAAAAAATTATTTAAAAAAATTAGAAACAAAATTAAAAAAAATATTTAAAATTTTTAGAGCAAAATAATTTATTTTATAAAAAAAAATAAAAATAAATTAATAAAAAAATATTAAAAATAATTTTAAATAAATTTAAAAATTATTTAAAAAAAATAATTTAAAAATAATTTTTTACAAAATAATTATTTAAAAAATTAAATTAAAAAAATTATTAAAAAATAAAAAAAAATGTTTAAAAATTTATTGAAAAAAAAAACAAAAATTATTCAAATAAATTTTATAATTAATTTAAAAAAAGAATTTAAAAAATTATTTAAAAAAAAATTAAAAAATTATTTTCAAACAAAAATAATAAAAATTCTTCCAGAGTTTTAAAAAGAGAAATCTTATCGTACCACTGGGCACAATGAACGCACAATGTAGGAACGGAGATGACAAACTTCTGGTTTAATTGAATTGAAAACTTGCCGCCTTCCGATAACAAACAAAATAACACGAGCAGAAGTAAATTGTTCCTCCTCATTCAACTTTTTGATCTTTTGTTTTATTATTAAAATTTTAAAATTTAATCAAATTTCGTCTAGTTGCAATGTTATTATAATAATTTTACAAAAACACATTCGCAGAGTAAGACAAACAAACAACAATAATTTGCTCGGAAAATGTACGCAAATACTTGTCAATTTGCGCATAATAGGGGTAAATTTTAGACAAAATGTGTCTGCGTGTATACCCAAAATATAATTTTGAAAATTAAATTTTCCATGTCGCTCTGTACCTCAGTCTGTTGATTAAATAACAAAATTTAAGTTTATCAATAATTCAAAAATTGCCTGACCGGTGTTTTATAATCAATTTACTTGGTAAATTTGCTTTGCAAGGAAAATTGTGAAATGTTTTGTGATGTTGATGGTGATTATATTGCGGAACATGTTTTGTTGTTTTGTTGCTGCTTGGGGCCAGCATGCGTCAGACAAACACAAATGAGGGTTCAAGCACACGCCAACTAGAATTTTGCCACAAAGCAGGCAGACAGGTAAGGAAATCTTTGAAGAAAGTGTGAAAGTGTAAAATCTGACCATAGGAAAAGGGGACTTAAAGGGACAAAGCTGTCATTAAATTTAAGACATTTGTTGGTTTAATGTTTGATGGTCGTTTTCAGAGAATTAAAGTAAATGTTTCAAGATGCTTCAATTCCATTAAAGGAACAAAGGAAAAAGAAATTTAGCTCATGAATATTAAGAAGACAAATCTTCGTCAATGTGACATCTCATAAATAGTATCGACGATGATGGGCAAACAAAGGAAAATAAATCTTTATTTTGTGATATTTTTGTGTTTATTGGACCTTGACTTGTTTTGTAAGTTGCCAAAAAATATGCGTCTTTTGAGATAAAAAAATATTTCTTTTTATCCATTCTTGAACTGTTATCACGAAACTATAGGAAAAAAGTTTATAAAATAAATTTAAGTTATTTTTTACGAAATTTTATTAAACTTAATATGAGAATAAATAAAAATATTTTTTTTTCGTAAATTATAAAAAAAATGAAATTTTTTATATAGAATTTTTTCAGACGAATAAATTTGAATAATTATTAATATTTTAATTTTTCGTCTTCGATTTTGTCGAAAAATTGAGAGGTAAAAGTATTTTTATTTTATAATTTTATTTGTTAATAAAAATTCTTATTTAATGAACAAGAAATGAAATTTAAAATTCGTTAAAAAATTTTATGAAAAATTTAACTTTTACCACAGCAATCTGAATGAACTTAAGAGACTAAAAATTGTTTTTTTAAAACTTTAAGTTGATGTCAAGGAATTTAAAATTAATGACAGTTAATTTTTTTCTTCATTTAAAAATTTTTGTTTTTTTATCTGATAATTTCATTTTTATTGAAATTTTCTTCTGTTTGCTGAACAAATATTTTTCAATTAATCATTAATTCATAATTATTTTTTTTAATTTTTAATTAATTTTAATTTTTAATAAATAATTTAATTTATTTTTTTTTAAATTTAAAGCCTTTGAAATCCATCATTTGAACATCGTAATTTTTGTAAAAAAAATTGATTAAAAAAGAATTAAAAAAAGAGTTGAAATTTAATAGATGAAAATTAATAAAAAAAAATAAATAAAATTAATAATAAATTAATAAATTTGTTTATTTATTTAATAATTATATTTATAAAAGTATTTAATATTATTTTTTTTATTATTTTTAATATAATTTTTTTTTAAATTTTTAATTTTATTTAATTAATAAAAATTATTTATTTTAATTTAATCAATTTTAATAATATTTTAAAAATAAATAAAATTTTAATTAAATTATTTTAACAAAAGCAATGATAAAAACTATTGTTTATAAATCTGAAATCATTAAAAATTGATTTAAATACATTTAAAATATATCTAATTTTTCAAGCTTCGTTAGCTTCAAATTAAAAGACATCTCAATTTATTAATAAAATATTTCTCAAGAAATTACTTCAGCAAATAAAAGTATTACAAAACTCTTAGAGAAAAATCAATATTTAACAATTTTCCTTTTTTTACCCAGAAAACCAGCAATTTCATAATATTTCCCCAAGAAAAAAAGGGTTTCGCAATATGTTTACTCTGAAAAGTGTAAAATATGGAAGAAATGAGTGTTATTGTGTGTTTATTGTACACCAAAATACACAAAATTATTTACATAAATCTTTTCCATAAACTTTTGTTTGTGTTTGGGATTTTACAACCTTTTTCTCGAATTTTCCATACGGACAAAAAATATATTGGCAACTTTTGATTCAAATATTGCTCTATTTACCTTTTTTTTCCGTTCGCAGCACGTTTACTTCTCGTGCCAAACTATTAACAACAAAAAAGGTAAAAATTATTTGCGCAACTGATGGTTTGCGATATTTTTTTATTATTTATTATTTACTGTGATATCTGTTTGTGAGACGTAGAAAGAAAAAAATTCATGCAAATTTATGATTATTTTCAGACATTATTTCATGACCACAACCACGAAACCATCAAAAAAGTCCGCAATCATGTGTAATTTATTGCATACATTAAGGTTTCACATTCATTTTCCTTTCGCTCGTAAATAAATTTTGTAATGGAGACGTCTAGTTCGCTTTCGTCGTAACTCCATCACACGGAAAATCTGCTTTTTTTCTTTCGTCGTGGCACCCACACACACACGAATCGCACGCTATCATTACGCTCATTCCGAAGTTCATAAATTTCCCTTCATTTACTGAGCTTTCGGCTGGCAAGTGTTGCTTGCGAGTGAGCAACCGAGGCACGGTAGAAGAGAAAAACAATTAAATCATAACAACATGATCCGTTTCGTATAGAGAGGAGCTCCACTGCACGTGTATAGTTTAATTATGAATTTCTGCCGTCACGTTCCTAGTTTGTGTGTGTGTGTGTTATAATAATCGTAATTATAATAAAAATATGAATAATGTTATGGCTTCCAAAGGAAAAAAATTGTATATCGCACACCTATTTCGATAAATTAAAGTTTTTGTGCTCGTTTTAATTTTAATTAATTAAAATGCTATTGTTATTATAGTTTTAATTATTATTGTTTATTTTTATTATTTTTAGGATTTTTTTTCGTTCTAGGAAGATTACTCGACAAGTAATTGGAATGGCATGGCAGGTGCAACACGTGAATTTAAATAAACTTTCAATGAGAGAGGAAGAGTTAATAAAAGAGATATTTTATGTGATATTAAGGGTCAGCAATGTCATAAAAATAAAAAAAAGTTGAAGAATTTTTTTAGTGAAAAAAAAGAAAATTATTAATTAAATTTTGTGAGCGTTCAAATTCAGTAATATAATTTTTTTGTTATTATTTATTAATTTTTTATAGTCTTGTGATTTTTTATTTTTTTTTTATTGTTATCTAATTAATGATAATTATTTATAATTTTTACAAAATTATTTATATTTCATTTATAATAATTTTTATTTAAATTAAATTAAATTATTTTTTATTTGGTTAAAATTTTATTTCAATATTTTTTGAACTTCAAACAAAATCTCTGATCAGTGAGATTTATAAAAAAAAAATAAAAGAAAATAATAAAAATTTAAAAAAAATAATCCAAAAACCTTTTTTATGCTTTTTTATTTAAATTCCAATGGTGTCTGTCATGGTGTCACGCTTTTAGTTCTACTTCAAGATTAACTTTACAGTGCATTTAATGATTTTTCATTTTAGAATGTGCATTGGGACAAGGTTTTCGAATGTGCATTGGGACAAGGTTTCAGAATGTGCACTGGGACAAAGTTTTAGAATGTGCATTGAGGCAAGGTTTTAGAATGTGCATTGGGACAAGGTTTTAGAATGTGCATTGGGTCTTCATAAATGTTCGAGAAACTTCATAGAGAACTTTTCATAAAATTCTAAGGAAAAATGACATCTTTTGTAATAACTAAAAAGTATAAAATAAAAAATTATAAAAAAAATATTTTAAAAAGATGCTTTTTTATTTGGGGCCCTAAAAAGTTGAAAATAAAATTTAAATTCTCAAAAAAAAAAAATTGTAAGAAAAAAGCATGAGAGGCCAAAAATTAAAAAAATCTCCTACTATTATTCTCATCAACATAAATTGTTAAACATAACATTTAAAGTCACAACACAACACAAAACGTTGTTGGACTCGAGTGTCTTTTTCTTACAATTTTTTTTTTTGAGAATTTAAATTTTATTTTCAACTTTTTAGGGCCCCAAATAAAAAAGCATCTTTTTAAAATATTTTTTTTATAATTTTTTATTTAAATTATTTATTTTTATTGACTTTTATTTTTTTAAATTTATCAAAGTTTAATTCATTTTTTTAATATTTAACCAACTTTAAAAAAGCTATTAGAAATTGATTTCTTTTAAATTTGTGCACAATTTAATTATTATTAGGTATTTTTTATTTTTTTCAATTAGGTACAGTCTTTGTTATTAAATTTTTTTTATTTATTTTTTTATGAAAAATTTCTTATTTATTTTTTAAATAATTTTACTTTTCATTAAAAATTTTATTTTTAAAAAAATATTTGAAAAGTGAATAATTTTTTTTTTAATTTATTAACTAAAATTTAATTTAAATATAATTAAATTTTTTAAAATTTCACTAAAAAAAATCCATGAATTTTATATAAATAAATTTTGATCAGAATTTGTCCATCAAAAAATTTAATTTTATTTAGGCCGCTCCAAATTTTTTTCTATGTTTTTGTCCCCTGCCCCATTTCAAAAGCCGAAAATCCAATGGGGCAAAATAAAAAAAAAAAGTTAAAAATTTCATTAAAATTGACCATTTTTTGGTCATTTTCCTTACTTTTTCAAGGAATTTTCAAAAAATTTTTAAAATATTTTCAAATTTAAAGAATTTTTGTATTGAAAAACGAAATTTTACATGAATTTTCTTCTCTAAAAATATTTCAAAAAAAATGATTTTTCAAAATTATTTGACGGTTATTTTTATGAAATTTTTTTCTAAAATTTTTAACTTAATACTTTTCAATTTTAAATCATTAAAATCTCAATGTAGATACCATTAAACATCTAAAATAAAAGACCAAAATTTGTTAAAATTTTGTCATTTTGTATGATACAGTATTTCAAAACTTTTTTTTTTTAATTTCGAAAAAAATGTTTTGGGACAAAAACATCGGAAAAAATTTGGATTTAATAAATATTTTTTTTCCATGAATTCGCCCAATTATTTCTCAATTATTTTTTTTTTGACTTGCAATTTTATAATTAATTTCCCTTCTGAATAAATTTTAATTTTATCGTGACCTCGCCCTTTAAAAATCGCTTCAAACTAAATTACAAACCTCATTAAGCCCTTTTTTGTTCCGTCAACCTTCAATTTTTTTTTAAACAGACATTGACAAGAAAAAAAAACTTTTTGTTAGTTTTCAAGAAACTTTCTGTCTAATTCCACACTCGCTCTAGAATTTCTGTAAAAACGCAAGTTCGTGCCTCTTGGGAAATCTTTTATTGCATAGTTTTATTTAATAATTACAGTCTATTAATTCTCGTATTATTGCTGTTCGTTGCCTTCTCTCAACTAAATATTACACATCAGGAAAAAACGAAACTTTATGATTATTGTCGATACTTGACAAAGCTTTTATTTCGCAACCAATAAAGTGATACGAAAAAAAAAAATAATAATCATCGTTGTTGTAAAAATAGATATTTTTTCCTGCATAATCCATTGTCTATTTAATTTTCTTCCTCATTTTTCTATTTTTTTTTCTCTCATTCAGTCTCGAACAATGACGCCCGTTCCATTTTATTAATATTCAACTAATGAAACTGCCGTTTCCTGCACAGCAACAGAGCAGCCAGGCACACGAACTCCGACGACGACGAGTAGCTGCATGGTACGTGGTTATTACTATTTTATTAATATATTAAAACACAAGTGCCTAAGCACCTAATTAGAAGCATAAATCCTCATTTTTAATACACAATTGGGGCTTTAGTGTTTTTCATTTATGAGTCTGTTACTGCCGTTGGTACGTTCGTTGTCAGGCATTTTCGCTCTAAAATCATGGCTTTTGGTTGACTTTTCGTCCTTTAAAGAGAAAAAATACGCTTTTGTCCTGAAATTCATTTAAAAAGATAAAAAAAACTATTTTTTTTTCCTTTTTTCTCCATTAATACAAATAAAGTTTTGTTTTCTGTGTGTGATGTTTGTTTGTCACACACACCCACAGAAAAGTAAGAGAAATGACGACAACACAAAAAGAGCGTTAAATATGTATAATATAGAAAAATATTTATTTAACAGACACATAGAGACTTTTAATAGTTTCATGTCACGACATTCGAATTAAATAAAAATGAATTTTTTAATGGTAATTTTCCATTCGCATCTTACGTCTCTATAATTTTTTTTTTGTGAAAATGAGACACGTCACGTTACCTTAACACTTCAATTCATTACCATCGTGGAAATTTCGTGACGTGCTTTAATGGTGTAGTGACGTAAAAGATTAAAATTGTATGTTTTTGGATGAGAAAGTATTCATTTGGAAAGGATTTTGAGTTCGTCTCGTCGATTTATTTGCATATTTTGTAGAAATTTTGTTTAGAAAAATTTAGAAAAAAAAATTTGCTTAACTAAAAATTTTGACATATTGTTTGTGGATTATTTTTATTAGGTTTAAAATTTAAATTTTAATGATTTTTTAAAAATAAATTGGAAATCAAAAAAATTAATTAAAAATTTAAAATTAATTAATTTTTGATACTTTTAAATTAAAAATTTGCAAAGCTAATAAAAAAAAATTTTGATTAATTTTTAATGAAGAATAAAAAAAAATAAAAATTTTCAAAATAATATATTTAATTTAATGAAAATTAAAAATTTGGCAAAATTTTTAAATATAAAAAAAAAATTTTTTGAAAAATGATTTAATGGAATTTTTAAAATAATTAAAAAAATTAATAATTATAATAATTACAAAATTAAAATAAATTTTTTGATAATAATAAAAATTATAATTAATGGCCGTTTTTAAAATTTATTTTTTGTTCAAAATTTTAATTTTTTTTAAAAATAAAATTTTTAATAAATTTAAAATAAAAATCATTAATTCATTTTAAATTAATTATTTTTAATTTTTTTCCCAGTTAAAATTTTTTTTCTTTAATTTTTAATATTCTGAAACTTATTTTAAATTAGTAAATCTCAAAAAAGATAATTTAAAAAAATAAATAAAAAATATTTAACGCTAAAAAATAGTTAAAAATTTTGTCATTTTGTATGAAAATAGTATTTCAAAAAATTTTTTTTTATTTTGCCCCCCCATTTTATTTTCAAAAATTTTGGACTTTATTTTTGATTTTCATTTGGAGCGGCCTAAATTAAAAATAAAAATCATTAATTTATTTTAAATTAATTATGTTAATTACTTTTAATTTTATTTAAAAATATTTTAAATAAAAAAAAATCAGAAAATACTTTTTTTTAATACTTTATTTATTTATAATATTTGCCAAAATAAATAACAGATAGTTTTATTTTTTTTTATTTCGAGCCAAAATTTGTACTTGAATTTTTTTTACAAAAACTTGTCCTACAAAAAATCCTCGTGAACATGTAAAAATTTTCCCTCACAATAAAAAAAAAACTGATAAGAATTTAATTTTAACTCATTCGTTCACTCAAAAAAAAAAAACTCTGAATATGCAATAAAAAATGCAAATAAAAAGTATTCAATTTTAATGTGTCCCATTTTATTTTAAAATTGAAATGAAACTTTTATGTGTTCTGCCTCCTCGCCTGTCTGCCTGGTTTGCCGTGGTCCACGTGGGAATATGCTTCATAAACAGAGCGACAGCACACACAATTATTTGTTATATCATCGTCAAGGGAGAATTTTTGTGCACAAAATATTACGTGCACGAAAAGATGAGTCGCTCCATTAACCACACACACGCACAACACTCCAGCACTGACCAGCTATATCCTGTCCGGTTCGACTCTTAACTAAAACCAGTAAAAACTTTTATGGCTAAATAAACAATTCCTCTCGTTTTTTGTGCATCAACTCGACTCACAGGGAAAATTTTAAAATAAATGAAAAATAAAATAATTTAACCCTCATTCACGTGAGGAACGGGGAAAAAAGAATCACTCTAGATGACCGATTTTTGTTTAAACAAGTTGTGATATAATACACTAAATAGCTTGATTTATACATGCGATAAATGCCACGTACTCGACGTCGACTGGAGTTTATTTTGCGAGTAATTTAACAAACAGACATCATACAAAATCTAAAATAAACATTAAAGTGAAATAGATAAGCGTCGAGTTTGTGTGCATTCAGAGTTAGTAAAATTTCGTGTATGGACAAACAGAGAGAGAAAAATAATTGAAGCAATTTTTTCGCACAATAAATTTTTGAAATGGTGCTGATTGAAGAAGAGCTCAATGCCGAGTTTGTTTTCGAGTGAAAAGTTTTGCGGGATTATTTTGTTGTTCGGATGGCTTAAAGTGGGATTTAAAACTTTTGTCGGAATGATTATTTGAAAACTAGTCACAGAAATTGAGATTGTTATTACTTGATGTGCTGCTGCTGTGTGGCTTTTATGGGATTTGAGTGGTAGACAAATTGAATTTTTTTTCTCTTTGTTCAATAAAAAAAAAGCCAATAAATTTATGAATGGCTTGGAGTTCGCGGTACATCATTATTATTAATTTTATTGTATTGTGTAGGAGGAGGTGTTGTTGCCATGCCAAGCTACGCCATATTTTGATGACACTTTTTATCATCTTTCGTAGAAATGTGGAAAAATTGTGTCTCGTAATTAAATTTTATTTAGCGCTATATAAGATAATTTATTTTTTTTTAATTTTTAGTCAGAAATTTTTTGCTTACTTTTTGCTTGAAAATTATTAAATTTCTTTATATTTAATTTTTTAAATGATCTTTCAAATTGAGGAGTATTAAATTGTAAAGAGAAGCATACTTGACATCTCTATTTCAGATCAGTGAATACTCGAATTTATCCTTATGCAAATTTTCCTTTAAATTTTTTTTTTCTTAATTTAAATTTTTTAATAAAATATTTTTTTTTACTAAATTGAAGTAAAATTTGAAGCATATTCAAGTAATTTGAATTAAATCAAAAAATAATTAAAAATTGAAAAAAAAAATTTAAAAAATATTAATTTTTTTTGCTTTTTGAATTCGATATAAAATCTTATAAATTAATTTAAATACTTAGAAGTTTGAAAATTTTTGAATATTTTTTCAAGAAAATTAAAAACTTTAATTAAAATTATAGAAAAATATTTACGAGCGATACGTGCGATATAAAATTGAAAAAAATACTTTGTATTTGACGTCTCTACTGAAAAATATTTTTTATCGATCCCAGTACACATTTCTAACAAGTTTTTATAGTTAAAATTATTTTTTTAAAGTACCTTCTTTACATCTCTAATAAAGATCTATGAATACTCGAATCGATCCCAGTGCAAATTTTCTTTAAAAAATAATTTAAAAATTTTTTAAATAAAATATATTTTAAATAAAATGTAAAGAAAATTCAAGTAATTTGAATTAAATACAAAAAAAAATTATAAATTCAAAAAAAAAAAAATTAAAAAATATGTATTGATTTTTTTTTTTTGCTTTTTGAAGTCAACATAAAATTTTATAAATTAATTTAAAGGTATATTTAAAAAAAAATATTAAAAACTTTAATTAAAACAATGGAAAAATATATAAAATTTAATAAATTTTTGATTTTCAATTTCTGAAAATTAATTTGTATTTGACATCTCTACTGAAAAATATTTTTCATCGATCCCAGTGCACATTTCTCACAAGTTCTTACAGTTATAATTAAAAGAAAATTAAAAGATTTAAATTTTTTTTTTAAATCCCAAAAAAATTGTAAAAAATTAATTAAAAATTAAATTTAATTAAATATAAAAAAATCAAATATTTTAATATTTTTTTTTCATTTAATTTTTAATAAATTTTATAAATAATTTATTTAATTAATTTTATTAAATTATTTGTTGAAAAAAAATTATTATTTTTAAAAAATTCCTTAAATTAGCCTTTGCGAAAAAAAAATCATTGCGAAACTAAATTTTTCCACAATCCTCCTAAATAATGAAAAACAACAAGTACGTGACTTTATAATAGAACGGAGGATTTACGGCATTGTTTAAGCACTTTGTTGTTCCATTTCTACGTTTTTTTTACTTATTTTTTCAGTAAACTCATCATTTATTCCGTTGTGTGTCTTTTTATGACTGCATTATTTGCTATTACATGTAGAAACATGAATGAGAGAGCAAAAAAAACTGGTGAAGGAAGTCTTTGTTGGCCCTTTTTTGCATGGAACTCCATAACTTTGTGTTTTTGTTTCAAAGTAAGTAAAGAACACAAAGTTAAAGTAAATATTTTAGTTTAGATTTGCTGAACACGTGATTACACGAAAAATACTTTGCTCTCTTCCCCCCGAAAAAAGTTTGAAGAGGCTTGAAAGCAATTATTGTAACAATGCAAAAGGATTCCGAGAAATTATTTTAGGTTTGAATTCAAGATCTTTTGAAACGTTAGACTTGCTGTGTGTCTTGCTGACGTTTGAATGTCAGGCAGATAATTAACGGTTAGTGGTTTTCAATGGAAATTGAGTTTTATCTTATTTTTGGTAAAAATTCTAAATTTTCCAATGAAATTTTAAACTTAAAAAAGCCACTTTCTGTGAAATTCAAGTAAAATTAATTTCGCGAAAAAATAATTGAAATTTTGAGGAAGGATAAAAATAGGAACAACAGCAAGAAAAACATTAACTGCGAAAGTATTTAGGTTTGCGAATTTTAATAACATCTTACATCATTTAGCCGGAAGTATTATTCTCAACCTTCTTCGTGCTCGTCATAAATATCTTCATTATACAAGAGAGAATGGGAACGTAAATCAAGCGTGTGAGTTTCCTTCTACTTCTCGGTAGTGCTTAAGGAAGTCTGTTGTTGCTGTGTGTTGACTAATTTCCTATTTTCTAAGAAGATTTTCGAGGAAAAAAAGGTGTTTTTGAGTTGTATTTAGTCTTTCGAAGGAAAATTTTCGTGTAAAATTGTTTTGGCTTGGTAGAAAACTTTTTAGATGAAATGTGAAACTAATTTGAAATTAAAATCAAATTTTTAAGTTTGGGAATTTTCGTTTTGCTTAAATTTATTAATTACATATTTTTAATTATTAATTGATATATTTTAAAAATAACAAAGGTTACAAAATTACTAGAAAATTATTTCTAAACTATGATAAAATAAATAATTAAACTAAAATAATAATCAAATTATTTTAAAAATAATAATTAACTTAAATATTAGAGATAAATACAAAAATTAATTAATTTAAATATTTTTTTTAATCAACCATAGATAAATTATGATAATAAAAAAAATAATTTAAAAATAAAAAAAAATTGTTTAAAATTTAAATAAAAAAAAATTTTAGGTAATTTATAAGAAAAAATTAAATAACATTTTTAAATAATTTTATTTTATTTATAATTTTTTTTAAATTTATTTATTTATGAAAAATTTGTAGAAAATTTTAGATGAAATGTGAAACTGATTTGAAATTAAAATCAAACTTTTAATTTCGGGAATTATCGTTTTGCTTAAATTAATTAATTATTTTTGATTATTAATTGATATGAAATGTCAAAAATAATTTTAAAAAATTAATAGAAAATTATTATTAAATTTAAAAATGTTATTAAATAATAATAGTATGATAAGTATAAAAAATGATTAAATTAATTAATAAATTAAAATAATTAAATTAATTTTAAAAAAATAATAAATTAATTTAAATAATTTTTTTTATTAATCAACCACAAATAAATTTATTAAAAAAATTTATAATTTAAAAATAAAAAATTGGAAAAAAATTTAAATAAAAAAATATTTATGTAATTTATAAAAAAATAATTAAAAATAATTTTTTTTTTCATTTATTTATTTATAAAAAATTTGTAAAATTTTAATTAAAGAATATTTTGTAAAATAAATATTTAAATATTTTTTTTAATTTTGTCCAAATCCCTTTTTTAAAAATTTATTTAAAAAAAAATATTTTTTTTGTTAATTTTTTTTACCATAAAATTTTTTTATCAACTAACATTATTTATTATTTTACGAAAATTTTATGATTTTTTTTAAATATCTCACATTCTAATATTCAAAATTTTGTCATAATAAAAAATGACAAAAAATAATTAATTTAAAAACTTTTTTTAATTTTATTTCCACAAATACGCTCAATTGAATCCTTTATCAAAATTATTCCAAAAATTTTGCCTTTATTTCCTAATTTTGTCGATTTAATCTCATTTTCTTCCTTATTTCACAATAACCGGCAAGCTACATGATCCACAAAAAAAAACGGATGTAATAAAATAAATGCGCACCAAAGAAAAAAAAATTACATTTTATAAATTTAATTTTGAGTTAATTTATCATTTTATTGTGTATCATTTGTTGAATGTTCATCCTCTACCTGGCAAGAAAGGCGGAAGAAACGAATAAAAAAATAATAAAAAGGAACAAAATTGGATAAGTGAATGAAATACCAGCAAAAAAGATGATAAAAAAAGCCTCATATGAAGTCATTTCTGGTTAATTTCGAATTGTGTGGAAATTTAATATGGTAATATGTATTTTTATTGTTCCGAAAATGATACTTTATTACTTTTAATTTATTTAACATAATTTTCCCGCTTTTCCTCCGGGGCTCGCTTTCATGTCAAGAAAATATTAAGCGCCTACGTGACAGAACAATGGCAGTTATTTAACTTCTGATCAATATTAATATTTCATCATAAATTAAGGACCTGTGACTCCCTAACAAGCATATTTTTACTTCATCGCAGTGCAATTACAACATTTTTCACATGGCGAAGTTCGAAGGGGAAATTTTTTCTTTCTTTATTTTATTGAGTTGATCAATTTTCCATTGATGTAATTTATCAAGCCATAAACAAGATTGTTATGATGTACAAATGTTGTCACGTGCTTTGTTCTCCTTTGTCACGAGACGAGGAAAAAAATGTTGCATTCCATGTCCTCGGGGTATTTGCAGTGAAAATATATTTGATTATTTTCTGTGCAATCAGATTGAAAAAAAAAACAAAGAAAATGTCAAATAAATTGCTTGTAATTTTTTACTCTATCAACGTAAAATCCAATTTGTTGTCGTGACATCATGTTTAACGCTTCATTTTTTATTTAAAAGTGCATTACTGCTTATTGAATTTCTACAAAAAAAAAATATTTTAGATTAATGAAGGACCTTTTTTGTATCAAAGAAACGTCACATAAGTCACGTATAAAATCGAGTATTGATCCATTTTAGTGCAAAACGGACATTTTAATAAATAATGCGAGTTTTTCGTTACTTTTCACAGAAAAAAAAAGTAAAAATAGACTTTTTTACCTTAAAATAACAGAAATAACTCCGCGTTGCAGTACCTAATCTTTGCACTTTGTAGGCATAAATATTTCAGTTTAATTAGTATTTTCATAATTAAATTACTTTTCGAGGGAGGTAAATGACAACGCGGAAGATGTTTTGCGAGAAAAATTTATATATTTAACCGTCGTTAAAAAGTAAAGAGGGTACAAAACGTGTTTTGCCGCGGCAGTGTAACGTAAGCTGAAAAGATGACGTGCAGAAATTTGTAATTAAACCGCGTACAAGTGTATTTTTGTGTATTTAACAGACAAGTAATGTATAGGGAAGTTGATTAAGGTGAATGAAAGGAGGGTGGGTTAAAGTAAAAGCTTTTTAATAAAAATTTTATTAGAATTTTATATGTTGCAGTTTTTTGATTTTTTTTTAATAATATTAAATCAATAGTTTAATTTTTATAATTTATTTTCATAGATATTTTGTTTAAAAAATATTAAAAATTAAATTATTTTTGAAACTTAATTTTATTATTTTTTTAAAATATTTTTATTAATTAATTTCTTGTTAAAAAATAAAATTTAAAATATAATAATTTTTATTAATTTATTGCTAATTTATTCATATTATTCTAAAAATTTATTAAAATTTTATTTTTTTTTTAGTTATTTGAAATTTTGTTTAAAAAATATGTAAAATTTAATTATTTTTATAGTTTAATTTTATTATTTTTGCATTAATTTTTATTATTTCATAAAATAAATTTAAAAAAAGTTTAAATTTAAAAAAATATTATAAAAAAATTATAATATATTTTAATTATTTTTTATGAATATGAATATTATTTATTTATTTTTCTTTTATTTATTTAGTAATTTTTATTTCATTTATTTGTTTATTTTATTTTTCAATTTAATTTTTTTATTTATTTACTTAATCGAAAATATTTTTTTATTATTATATTTTGTCTTTTTTATTATTTTTTATTTTTATAAATTTAAATTAATTTTTGTAAATCAGGTATATGTTTTTTTAATTTTGAAAATAAGAAAAATCAAAATTTTCATCAATTTCTTTAAATTAAAATTTTAACCAAAATTATATTATTAATAATCAATTTATTTATACTTTTAATTAAATTATTTTAAATATAATTAAATATAAATGATAATTTTGTTTTATCTTTTAATAAGGAAAAGGTTTTAAAATTATCAATCACTTCGATTTTTATGTATTTAGTTTTATTTTATGTATTTCGTTTATTTTCAAGGTAAATTATATTTTTATTTCATTTTAATGAACCTTTTTTTTTGATTTATCAAAAGCATTCAAAAATAAAATAAATTCAGTAGTTTTGTTTATTTTTGAAAATAATTAATAATTAAACAGAAAATTTAGAAAAAAAATTAGTTCGATAAGAAAGACCTCAAATTTTGTAAAATAATTCTGAAATAAGTATTTTATTTATTTTTTTTTTTCTAATTATGACAGTTTTTGCTTTAATTTCTAATAAATATTAGCTGAAAACCACTTTGAATTTATAAAAATTAACTTTTGAGCTTAAATTTACCACTTTTAATCGTTGTGTCGCCCTTCGTTTAATGAACAAAAAAAAAAAACATTACACACCCCATTTTCATATAAATATAGTAAAAAATAAACATTTTTACAACACTTACACCTCATTTTGGACAAATCCCAAATTTATGAGTCCTCACTCCATCGTCAAACGCCGCGCCGCCTCTTTGTTAGATATCGCGTCACAGTCGACACGCGTTTCACGAAATGGGTTATTTAAAAATTTATTATTTGCTTAATTAAACGTCGACGAACGATGAACGACGACAACGCGAAGACAAACAGCAAACAAGAGTTTTTGCAGGTGAAGGAATGACAACACAACGATTACCCTCTTAAATTCCTCACTTCTGCTTTCGTCTTACTTTATGAAATTTATGAAGAAAATCATGAATAAGTACTCGGTTTATGCGTGACACAAGTGTGTCGTCGCTCGTTATTTACTCCGTCGTGTCGTCTTTACTTCAAAAAAGAGTATTTAATGTTTTTGTTTTGTTTACACGCGAAACAAGGTGGGAACAATCGCGTCGTAAATCAGTATAAAATTTTAAAATAATCATCTTTATTGCGAAACTGGGGTACAAAAAAGGGGTTGAAAGTCTAGCGAAGACAAGAGAAAAAAAAAACAAAAAGCCAGACAAAGTGTTATCAAGATTTTTTTTAAGTTGGATGAAAAATTCGTGTTATCTCAAAGGACATGAAATAAACTCAACATGCATTTACTAGATTAAACATAAATCCAGGTCACAACAGTTTTGTAGAATTTTGCACAAAATACGATTATAATGGAGAGAAATGACAGTGAAAGACATTTTTCGATACATTTCAATTGATGAAGTCTCGATTTTGCTACCGAGTTTTTATTTATTTTGAGAAAAAATCGTTTTTGTGACTTTTAGTCTTTTAAAAAATAAATAATAAAGAATTGAGGAGTATAAAATTGTGAAATTAGGTTAAATTAAATAAAATTTTCACATTTTTATACTCCTCAGAAACTTTTGTTCAATAAAAAAATTTATTTTTTTAAACTTTTAAGTTCTTCTGACTTTTATCAATAAATTTTAATACATATAAAAAAATAAAATAAAAAAATATAATTAAATAAAAAATTTAATAAAAAAATATTAAAGATTAAATCAAAAAATTAATTAAAAAATAAATTAAAATTAATTAAAAATACCTAATAAATAAAAAATTAAATAAATTTAATGAATTTAGATCAAAAATATAAATTAATTTAATTTAAAAAAACAATTAATTTTATTTAATTAATTTAAATAAAATAAAATTAAAAAAGTTTCACATTTTTTTTACTTCTCATAGTTTTTAATTATAATTAGAAAATTTAAGTTTTTTTTCTCTCAAGTCATTTCCAAATTTTTTTTTTCGAAATAAAAAAAAATAATTAATTAAAATTTAAAATAAATTAAATTTAAAAAAATAGGTAAAATTTATTAATTTAAATAAAAAATATTTTAATAAAAAAAATAATTTAATAAATATTATAATATTTTTAATTTAATTTAATAATTTAATTATTTTTAGTAAAATAAAAATTTAAAAAAAACTCATTTTCTTACTTCTCCTTTCAAAAATTCAAAATTCTACTATTATATTTCATGTTTCTTTTGAATTTTTAATTAAAATTCACATTTTTGTACTCCTCATTTTTATTTTGTAACGTAAAAATTTTATTTTCTCAACTCTTGATATTTAAAAAAAAATTAATGACTTTGAAAAACAAATTTAAAAACGCGCTTAAGTGTTAATTTCACGCAACTTCGAAAATCTTGTTTATCACATTTTCCATTGAAAACACACATCCTCGTAATGCCATTTCAGGTGATTGATTATATTTCGTAAAATTCGACAAGAACAAGAACATTCCCCAAAAAAAAATATCTGATTCTTGATTGAAACCTTTCCTCTCTTTAACTGTAAGCACTTACCTGACTGACACTTTGTCTGAACCCAAATTCAATCAGATTTAAATAAAATGCTGGATTTTTTTTCTTTATCTCTTTATTTATTCATTTTTCTCTTGTTTTTATTTTATTTTTATTTTTCATCATCAAGTAAAATATTTATTATACAAATTGTGTGTCTGACATAAATTTCATCATCTTAAGTTTCTAGATTTTTTTTTTACTATTTTTTAATTTAATTTTAAAATGCTTTTTTCTTATTTCCTATTTTTTTTTACTTTTTCTGCGTATATAATAATAATATTATGTTTAATATAGAATAAATCGAATAATATATTTAGGAGCATTGTAAAAATACATTTATTATAACATTATTTTTTATTATTATAATAATAATTAAATTTAGCTTGTAAAATTATGATCCGAAAAAAATTAGTGCAAAATATTAAAGTTAAATAAAATTTCAGCTACAAATCTAACTTTAATGTTTCTTATCAGTATAAAGTTTTAATTACACTTATTTCCTAATAAAAATCGAGCAAATAGCTTTTCATCATCAGTTTAATTACTTTTTATTTTTCTTAATATCTTTAGTATCAATTTTCATTACATGTTACGTTAAATCTTTGTATTTATTTAATTTAATATTGATCAATTAAGAATATTAATTAAATATTATTAGTATGACTTTAAAAACAAAATTTCTAGCGAAATTTTAATATTAAAAAAAATAAAATTTTAATGAACATTTTTTATTAAATATTTAATGATGTTTGTTATTTCCGGTGAATGTTAGGATGTTGTTTATTAAATATTAAAATTTCGCGCTATATTTAGTGAATTCTCTTGTTGTGATTTTTTTTGACATCGGAATGAGATTTAAATTTCACGTGAAATTATTTGCCGAAAATAGAACAAAAAAAAAATCATTTAAATAAATAAATACCAGAAATCACTGTTAATTGGCTTGATGTCTGTCTCTCTCTCGTTGTCTGTGATTTTCAATAAAATTTAATTCTCGAAACAAAAATGTGGGATGAAAGTAAATCAATTCATTTAAATAATTAAAAAAAAAATTTTTTTTTGTATTTTTCCGTGAATTGATGCTCAAGTTTTTTTTTTGTATTATTAATTATTTAAATTAAAAGCGAATTTATTTTTTCCCAAGAATTTTTGTGTAAAATATTTTTTACGGTCATGACATGGTTTCATCAACTTTCAGCAAATTAATTTACTATGAAATTGTTATTTTTTTTATATCGCGCCATAAATTTCCCCGTCAAGAAGAGAGTATCAAGTCTAGACGCGTCTCGTCATTCAATTTATTGATTAAAAAATAACTCATCATGGCTTTGATGCCTCCGTAATTAAATTTCGCTTAATCATTTATAGGCGAGAAGGCACAAAACTGACCTAGAAACCGAACGAAGGGGGTGTCTGCATGGTAATTGTTCACAATTAAGCAACACAAATTGCGTTAAATGTGGGATCAATAAACGCGTTAAATCTGATCGTCGTTGTGCCCGTCATGAATACCGAACAAGAGAGAAATAGACATTATCTTAATTATCCTTTAAAAGGTTTATTTCTTGTCTATGTAAACAAAAGTTGCTATAATAAGATGATGGTTGTGTAATTAAATTTTCGGAGCGAACGAGAGAGAAACGGACGTGAATGCCAACATTAGTGGTTTCAATGTAAATGGAAAATTTAATCGATTTGTGGTGAATTTATGCGGTTCGTGTGATTCTGTAATAATTATTGTTTAATTATATTGATAAAAATAAATTTAAATTAAATTTATGTTTCAAAATTGTTTAAATTTTCTTTTTGTGTTATACAAAAATATATTTAATTTAATACTTTTGATATTTTTTTATTTTATGTTAAAAGTGCAATTTTTATGAATTTTATACAATTACATTTCTCCAGAATTGGTGCACTTTTACTACATGGAAAAAATTTTATTTAAAGAAAAATAATTATTTTTATCAAAAACATTGAAAAATTATTAAAACTAATTTTGAATATTTAAAAAAAAAATAAAATTAATTTTTTTATTCAAATTTTATTTAATTATAATTTTTTTATTATTTTTTTTATTTATTTTTTTTTTAAATTAAAATTATTAAGCTAAAAAATATACTTTTAATAATTAAATTATTTTTTATTTTGAAATTTTTAAAATTATAATTTAAATTTGAAAAAAAATAATTTTAATTAAATTAATTAATTAACTGATTAAATATTTTTAATTTAAAATTAAAAGAATGATTTGATTAATTAATTAATTTAATATTTTTTAAAAATTTTTTAGAAGTTTTTTATTATTTTTTTTTTTATTTTCAGCCTTATTTTTAAACACTTTTCCATGAAATAAAAAATTAACAAATATCCCAAAAATTTAATTGAAAAAAAAAAAAATTTTCTCTACAAATTCAGGTCTGCGGATCAGGTTTGACGTGGTATTCTATTTTATTTATATATTATTAATTAATTAAAATTTAGATTTTTAGTAATACTTTTCTATTTTTTATTTAATTTTTTTTTTGTTTAATTAATTATTTTTAGCAAAACTTCATTCGAAAAATTTTATGTTCATATTTTTTTTGTATTTTAACCTAAACATCTATCATAAATCGAATCTTACTTGCTAATTTTTTTTTTCTTAAATAGGTTTATAGTCTTCTATGTTTAAATATATCATTAAAATAAAAAAAAATGAAAAAAGCATTTAACTCATTTTTTTTAAATTTTTTTTTTTACGTAACAAAGGCGCGAATTTCAAGCAAAAAAGGCTTTTTTCTGAATAAAATTAGAAGCTTACTACGATTTTACTGTATTTTTTTAATGTAATTATTTTTTTTTTTTTTTGTTAAAATACGAATCAATTAAAAAGCATCTAATTTTTTTTTTTTAGAAACGACTCACCACGACGAAATAAACGGCTGATACGAACATCAGTGTGACTTCCAAAATGGCGCGATTTCCGCTTGATCTCCAGCTCAAATCTCCCATGAAGCCAATGGACTCTCGTTGAAGTGGCAACTCGGTCGGCTCGATCAGTTCCTGCGGGCATGGCAAATTTTCCGATCGCAGCTTCAGCAGTCCCGTGAGTTTTCCGGATGCGATGCGAGTGTTTGTGTTATCGTCGGCGCCATAGTTGGTCTCTTCGTAGGTATAGTCGTCCAAATCGTTGTCGGGCAAGTGTGAGAAGGGCTTCTTCATGCCCAAGTTGCTGCTGCTGCCGCCAAAGTAGTCGAGATGCGTGGGTTTCGGCTCAAGGACACACTGGATGCGATGCAGGGATTCACGGAGATCTTCGTTTTTCGTATTTTTGCTGAGATTGAAGACCCAACGTAAGCGACAATCGCATGTCAATTGGTTACCTGAAATAAGAAAAAAAAAATTTTTTTAATTTTTTTATTTCCGGACATTTAGGTCAGAATTTAATTCAAAAATAAATAAATTATGAATTTTATCCTTTTTTTTGGTGCGTAATAAATTTATTTTACGCCATTTTTAGTGCAGAAAAAAGTGATAGAAGAAGACGAGAGATGATGTACAGTCGAAATGCGTGGGAAAACTTTTACATTTATTTAGGGTTATGTTTACCATAAAGCAATAAATTTTCGTTAAAAAACCATTCGTTTCGTTTTGTTTGTCCAAATTTCGCTCAATATTTGTTAAAAAGCTTTTTTCTCCCGTTTTTGTGTTTATTTCGTTCTTTTCTTGTTGACATCAGAAAAAAATCAAATAGTAATTTTTTAAAAATTCCGTCTGTGTATTTAATAATTTCTTCGCACTTCGATAACCTTGAATATTAATAAAGGAAAAAAATAAGGAGAAAAATTCCCAGAAGGAAAAATATCGAAAGATGAAAGCGATGATGGAAAAATGAGGTTTGAGTTATGGTTTTCAAGTAAAATAAGGTGAATAAAAGAGTAAAAAGTTTTTTTTTCTACGAGTGAAAAAAATTATTTAAGCGCATTTTTTATTTACAAAGAAAATTTTAATATATTTTTTTTTTTTTTTTTTTTGATGAAAAAATTTTATCGATAAAAATAATCCAATAATTAATTCCTGTAAAAATTTCTCTAAAATATTTTTTCCGAGAAATGCACCGAAAAAAGGTATATTGAATAAAAAGAGCAATTGAATTTACTTTGAGACATGAATTATGCGAAAAATATGAAAAAAGAAAGTGAAAAGGTAAAAAAAAGTAGGGTACAAAGTCAAGAAAATTACTTTTCTTCATAAAAATAGACTTCAAACAAAAATACGTGAGCACCATTCCAAGTTCATGGAAGGTCATGAAAAAGTACATTTCGATCAGAGTTACCAAAGAAATGTTCTGGAACAACTTTTGCTCTTCGATGAAAAACAAATAGGTTAGTAACGGAATAGAAAAGTTTTTGTAAATAAGATTTTTTTGAGGTTATGTAAAAGTGGCAACACGTCTTGATTATTTTTTGGGCTGGATTGGATTGAAAGTCGGTCACAAATTTTTTTTTTCTTACAAAATTTAACATTTTAAGTGAAAATTTTGATTTGTTTGAGTTTTTAAAAGGATTTTTTAAATTTCTTCTCTTAGTGGCAACTCCTGTTGAGTTTTTCAGTGTTGCCAAAAAGTTTTAATAAATATGAGTTTTTAATTAAATATCTTGAAATTTTATCTGGTGATCAATTTTCAAATAAAAATAACTAATTTTAAAAGAAATAAATAAATAAAATAAAATAAAATAAAATAAAATAAAATAAAATAAAATAAAATAAAATAAAATAAAATAAAATAAAATAAAATAAAATAAAATAAAATAAAATAAATATCTTGAAAATTCTTAAAAAAAGTTATGTAATAAATTTCTCTGTCTGAATTTAAATCTAAACTTGGGCTTTTAATAAAAAAAAATTCACTACAAAACTTATAAAATTTAAAAATAATCTTAAGTCCTCAAGAATTTTTATATAAGAAAAGTCATCTACAATTCAACTTTGATACAAAAACCACAAAAATGTAAAACTTTTCCTATTTAAATTCCCTAACAGCTTTTAATTGACTAATTGGAATAGTTATCAAAATAACTCCTTTATTCAATAAATTAGCTTTCTTGTTCAAATAATTCCTAGCTAAATAGTGAATAGTCAGTCATGCAAAAGCACATCTTGATTAAACATGTTTATCAATAATCCTTTAATTACTGTGTGGTTGCTAAATTCCCATATACGACCCACTCATTCACGCAAAACATCGTTAAAGTTATAGGCGAGAACAAAAACAAATCAATTTATCAGAAAATGAGATAAATAGCTTATCGCTGCCTCATCTATTTATAGTTTCAATGATCGCACAGCATACTCAATCAATTTTACTTGTTGTTGTTGTTGTTTTGTTATTAAATAAAGTGAAGCCGGTCAAATCATGTGATAAATTATTTAACACATGATAAGCTCTCACACACGAACAAGTGTTTGTTTAATGCTAAAATAAATTATAAATTTCGCGAGTATGTTTGCTTCATTATCATCAACATCGATTAAGTTTCAAGCATTTTCCGGACACACGAAAAAAAAATCAACAAAAGTGAGGATTAATTTTTTTTACGCGAAATGGATTTCATGTTAATCGGTTGCTATGAGAGTTTTTGGTTTTAAATCATCGGTAATGCCTGATAATTAATGGAACCCCATTTATTCAAGCATTTAACACGAAAAAAGTCAAAAAGTTATTTTTTTGTGTGTGAAATTCTGAACAATTAAACACTCGATTCATAATTGTTTAATTATCAGTTTTTCTGATGTCGAAAATTTTTTTTCCTGAATTTGATTTTTATCAATGAACGAGGAAAAAAGTTGTATCTCTCGTAAAGATCTAACTAATTACAACATTTATTTATATCTTTTCGAGGAAAAATTGTGGGCCGTAAAAAATGATTGATGATCCAACACGTTTCATGATTTTTCGTGGTGTTGTTCGTTTTATTTGTTTTGCCTTGTAAGACGTGCCTTCGTTGGTCGTTCATTGAATTAATAAAACCAGAAAAAAAACTTGTTTGGTCGTAAATAATGATTATCATGATTCATGAATGAAGTTCTTCAAGCTACGATTCTCGAGGACGACCAGGCGAGTATTTTTCTTTCAAGTGAGTGGTTAGTTATTTGTTTTTCGAGTTTGTTGGTGACCATGTGAGAGGATTAATTTTGAGAATAATAATTTTAAGGAGATTGGTTAGTCATAGAATTATTTTTTGAAGGATTTAAGTTAAAATAAATTAATTAAATTTTAAAATAATTTATTAAATAATTAAATTTTTAATATAATTAAATTAATTTTAATTTATGAAATTTTAAATAAAAAATTATTTCGAAAATTTATTTATTTAAAAAATTTATTTTATTTTTTTTTTTATTTAAATTTATTAAAATGAAGTCAATATAAAGAACCATAAATGGAAAATAAAATTCTCAAAATAATTAATAAAATAATTAAAATTAAATTAAATTGAATTAAAGATTTTAAAAAAATTATTTTTAGATGAAATTAAGATAATAAGATTTTATTTATAATTTGAAAAAAAATTTTTTAAGAGTTTTAAAATTTTTTTTTTAAATTAAATAATTAAAATAAATTATTATTATATGATTTTATTAATTAATTATCATTATTCATTATTTAAATATTTCAAAAAAAATTAAGAAAAATATTTTTAAAATATAAACTTGAATTTTGAAATAAAGATTTAAAAAAAAAATAAAATAAAAAATAATTTAAAAATTTTCAGAATGAAATTCTATAAAAAAATAAATAAAATTTCAAACTTGAATAAATAATAAAAATTAATTTATCAAAATATTAATTTCCCAATTTAAAATCAGTAAATATACAAATAAAATGTAAAAATCTCCACAGAAATGCACAAAAATTATACCATCAAAGTTCCTTAAATGATCAAATAAATTATTAATATCGAAAGCCACATACAAGCAAACATGAGTTTGCCCACAGCTGTTTTCTAAGAAGGAACTCATGAAACGCAAAAGTTATAATAAACAAACCTAAGGGTTGCCAAGCCATCTCTTTACTGGTATTTCGAACCAGAAGTCATAAACAGTCTCTGGCTAGTCGTTTTTGTGCCCCTTTGATAGGTTTTTAGGACATTTTAGGGGATATTTTTACTACCTGGTATCCAAGTTGGTCATATTCACCCCCCTAACACTCATTTATTTGGTTAACATTGGCAAAAACCACACAAGAACAACAACAAAATATCTTCATGAAATAATAATGTGTGCCATCAAATTAATAAAGTGGAGCACAAGAGTAATTAATTAAAAGAGTTTTTCCTTTTATTTCCTGCATGATATGATGCTTTTATGTTTAGGCGAATAAATTTCATATTTTTATTTTTTGTCAGCTCCCCAGGATATTTTTTTTTTGTAAAAAAATCAGGGGTAGGTAAATAAAATTATTTTTAAAATTAAATTAAAATTAAAATTTATTATTTAAATTTAAATTAAAATTAAATTAAATTAAATTAAAATTAAATTAAAATTAAATTAAAATTAAATTAAAATTAAATTAAAATTAAATTAAAATTAAATTAAAATTAAATTAAAATTAAATTAAAATTAAATTAAAATTAAATTAAAATTAAATTAAAATTAAAAGAAAATTAAATTAAAATTAAATTAAAATTAAATTAAAATTAAATTAAATTAAAATTAAACAAAATTAAATTAAAAATTATAATTAAAATTAAATTAAAATTAAATTAAAATTAATTAAAATTAAAATTAAATTAAAATTATAATTAAAAAAATTAAATTAAAATTAATTAATTAATTAAATTAAAATTTTATTAAAATAAAATTAAAATTAAATTAAATTATTTAAATTTAATTGATTAATTCAAAATTTTGAAGTTATAAATTTTAAATTTATTTATTTTATAATTTTTTTTTTTTTTTTTTGATAATTAATAAAAAAAAATTCTATTTCCTTCCCCTCCCCCCAAAAATCCTGATGGTACAAAAAATAAAAATCTTAAATTTATTCGCCTTTTATTTTATTATTTCATTATATTGTTTCTTTTTTTATATGTTAGTGAAATGAAATGAAATGGAATAAAACAAACACACGACGAAGCGTGAGGGACTACATACCTGTCAGCTCGAGCACACTTGTTGCATTCACGAGATTATCTAACAACGGTTGCACGTTGTATTGCGTTACAGTTTCCAACCTGTTGTGACTCAAATCGAGCAGGACGAGTGCCGGTGTGCCCGTAAAAATACCACGTTCCAAATAAGTTAATTTATTGTTCGCCAAGTTGAGTGTCCGGAGAACGTTGAGGCCGTCAAATGCACGTTCCGAGATTTTCTGCAAAAAAAAAAAAAATTAAAAAAAAGTTAGTTTTTTTTTCTCCAACCATTGGACGAGCGACGAACAAAAAAAAGCAGTTACGGTTTGTGTGGACAGTAAATTAATGGACGATGTCAGTTTAAATTTTCTTCCGTTCTGTTTTTTCACTCTGTCGAGTTAAAAACATTTTAATTGCAGCGAAAGGATGACGCTATATTTGCTTTTGTGTTACACAATCAGATCCATTAAATTTAAATTTGTAGAAGGCGACTATTGTTCAAGCGAGTCGCCCAGTAACGAGCGGCATCGCAATAAACTAAAGTGATGCAGAAAAAAATCGTTACAATCTCTGCAGATTTTTACAGAGTGTTTAGTTCCGAAAAGGAAAATCTATTGTATGGTTTTGCTTTTCATTTACGTTTTTTTTTTGTTTATTTCTGAGTCAACATTTTTTTTCGTCTCGTATCAACACAAATTGTGTGTTATTGAGACTAGAATAGAGAAAAGGTCTATATATTTTTTCGTTCATTTTTTTCAAGTTGCATGCATTGTTCCAATCCATTTAAATCATGACAATATCAACATCACTTTCTTTTCAATTTGGAATCGCTTTTGTGTGTTTTATTTATTCATTCAACGAGCATTGATGTTATCCAAACTTTTTGTACAACAACGAAAAAAAAAATAGTAAATAGAAATTTTTAGTTGATTTGTTGGATAAAACTAAAAGGATAAAAATAAAAACTGTGCAGAATAGGATTTTTTTTTTTGTTTATTAAAAATGGATGTTTTCTATTTTCTTTAGCTTGACGTGTATTAACATTTTAAAATAATAAAAAAAAAAATTTTTTTAAAATGTTTCATGAGTCGAGAAAATTTCTAAGCAATATTAATATTTAAAATGAAAATTTAATTTAATTAAATAAAATTTTAATTATTTAGGCATTTAATTTATTTTCCAGAATACAATTAATTGAAATTAATAATTAAATTAAATGAAAAAAAAAATTAAATTAAATTTTTTAATAAATTTTAAAAATTTAATATTAAAATAAATATTTAATTTATATATATTAATTTTTATAAAAAAATAAAGTAAATAAATAAATAAAAATAAATAAATAAAATATTTTTTTTTATTTTTTACAGTTTTGTAAATTTTCAATTTTTTTACTAAATTAATTATAATTTTTAAATTAATTTTTCTATTATTCTTTAATTTTTTTTGACCATGTTATTTTTTTTTTTCAAAAAAAAAAAAATCATTAGGTAATTGTAATTGTTGAATATTTTTTTTTATTTAATTTTATTTTATATTTTTTTATTTAAATTTTAAATAGATATTATATTTAATAATATTGGTATTTTTTTTTAATTGTTACTTTTGTGATTTTTGTCTTTAATAAATTTTATTTTCTTTTTATTTTATAGAAATATTTTTGATGACAAAATTAAATTAAATTAATTTTCCTTTATTTTAATTTTTTTTATCAAATATTTTATTTTTTAAAATTTGAATTCAAGAATCCAATTTTAAATTTATGTTTCACTCTGAATAATTATTTTTTTAAATTGAAAACATAAAAAATCTCGCTAATAAAATAAATTAAAATAAAAGTTAAAATTTTTTTTTCAAATAAATATTTTTTCGCTTTTGAAAAAAATTCTAAAAAATATATTTTTTTTAATAGATACTTACTTTTGTAATTTTTATTTCTTAAAATTTTGTTTTAAATTATTTTATTTTAATTTTATTTTATTTATTTTTTAAATTTTATTTTTTTTTTAAATTTTATAGGAAAATTTTTGACTCGGAAACCCCAAAAAATAAAATTTTTACAACTAAATTAATTAAAAACTCCTTAAAAAATCCACTTTCCCATCGTAAAAAAAAACTTTTTATCTGATTTCCCACATAAAACCAAAGATTTTCCTGTGCACTCAAGCAGTCAATGTCCCCAATTTCGCTCCATTTCCTCTTTCTTGACCAAACACCGCATTTGTCCCTTCCATTTTTCAACAGCCATCATCGCCGTATAAATGGATGCAAAATTTATGGAGCCCATCCTCGGTGTAATGGATACTCTCTTATCGCATCGCAACAAAACGGAATGAAGTCAATTGATTTAATAAAGGTAATAAAACTTTAGACACTTATTATTGACAATGACAACGTCGTCGTGCTCTTCTTTAATGCAGCAGCACGAGAAAAAAGGGTACGTAAGACAATGGACTATAAATAAGTGTATCATTTTTCATTGTGACTCGTAAAAAGGGAACGAAAATGAAGAGTTTTGAAATACATTTTCAAAGTTTTTCTCCTTTTTTTGCTTCTTTTCGCAAAAAATTGAGTCGAGGAAAGGGGTGAACGCCACAAAAGTGGAAAGAATATCTCTTATTTGCCTCTTATTTAGCTCTTTTGTCTGTGCTGGATGTTATTTGATGGCATTTATGGGAAAATGAAAAATGTCTTTTTACTTTGATACTTTTATGGCACCGAACTCTCGAGTAGGAGTCAATCTTCTTTTTTTTGTGTCTTTTTATTTATCATGCGAGATGACACAATAAAAAGTTCAGTTTGGCAGGGAATGGAAGTGAGATGAAAAAAAAAATTTTTTTGGGACATTTTATTCACTTTCAATCCCCATTTACGACAAATTTAGCCGGCAAAAAATTAAGGAATTCAAAGAAAAAAGGTTTTCTGCCGAATTGAATGTGAGACGGCCTTTGAAGAAAAAGACATTGTCATATAAAGCTTTTTACGTCTCATTTAACACTTTTACTTGTATTACAACGGAATTGACATCGAATTACGTTTGGGAAAGGCGAATTGGAGTAGAAAAGCACTCAAAATGATTTTTTTGAAGAAAGCAAAAAAAAAATGGAAATCTCTGTTTATAAAAGATACAAAATGAGTAACTTTGTCACATTTTTCATGATGTACCTAAAGCCTAACTCTATAAAATTTTTCATTGCCTTTTTTCTTTGGGGATCGGCAATAAATGGACAAAGATAAAAAATTGAATCTAAAATAAATGTAGAAAAAGGTGTACAGGACGAGAGCGTATTTTTTGTTTTTAAGTCGTCAATTAAGTAATTTTTTATTATTTAAAAAAATAATAAAATAAAATAAATAAAAATTAAGTAAATATTCATTTGAAAAAAAAATTTATAAATAATATTTGATAAATAAGTTTTATTTTAAATATTTAAAAAAATATTTATATAAATAAAAATTTTTATTTTTATAAATTTTTAAATTAATTTTAAATTTTTTGATTATTTTTTTTTAATTTTTTAGTTTTTTTGACCATAAATAGGTCTTATTTTTTTCAAAATTATTTTTTTAAATTAAATTTTATTTTATTTATTAATATTTTTCTTTAAAAAAAATAAATAAATAAAATTTTTAATATCGAAAAATTTAAAAATAAATTTAAATATTTTTTGAATAACATTTATTTATTTTTATTTTAATTTGAAATTACCTAATATTTTTTAATTTACTTAATTTTTTTGGTCAGTTTTTTTTCAATAATACGACAATTTAAAAAAATAATTAAAAAAATTAATCCGACAGACAAAAAAAAAATAAAATCCCCGAAAAATTCATCCAAAATGCCTTCTTTCCTCTAAATTTATTTTATTTTATTTTTTTGTGTACTCAGCAACGCAACATCAACAACTTTGAGGATGAATAGCAGCAGCAACACGATGACAAAAAAAATTATTAAGGCGATGAAAGACTCACATTAGCAGAGATAGACTATTTTTCGTGTCGTGTCCCTTTTTTTTGCCCATTGTACATAATTATACTGGTAGCTATAATAATTTCCAATCCCAGTTGCTGCTGCGAGGACAACGAGTATAATGTCTCACTTAATCGGTGCCTCATAAAATAAAATGTTTCTTGCTGTGTGGGATGGGAAAAAGAATTTCTTCGTCGACAACACAAAAAAAGGGTAAACAAGAATATTTTCGTTCAACGGTAAGAAGAAGCTGTAAATTATGAGATTTACGATCAATTGTTGTTGTATGTGTACTTAGTTAAGTGTTGACCGTTTTCTTATGATTTTTTTCTTTTTTTCGTTCACAGGCAGTTGCGGATCTTCACATGGATGATCCCACCTGGAGGTTCATTGTGTAAAAGAAATTTCTTAAAAGACCAAAAATTATTTTTTTAAAATTTTCAAATTTAAATTTTTTTAAAGTTCAAAAATTATTTTTTTTTTTAATTTTCAAATTTTTTAAAATATTTATAAAAATTTAACACTAAAATATAATTTTTTTCAAAAAAAGAAATAAAATAAAATAAAATTAAAAAATATAAAAAAATAATAAAAAAAAAGTTAAAGCGCCATCTAGTGTCAAATGATATTTTTTTCAAGTTATTACTTTAAATACTTTTAACTTCATAAATAAAACTTTTTTAAGCTGTTAGAATTAAAAATTTAGTTTAATTTAAATAATTTTATAAATTAATTGAAAAATATCCTTTTATGAAAGCGCCATCTATTGGCCAATAATATATTTTTAAAATATATTTCCTTCAAATTATGATATTTTCAACTTTATAATAAAACATTTTTAGAGCTTTTAAAATTAAAAATTCAATTTAAAACATTTTATTATTTAAAAAAAAATATTTTTTTTCAAAGCGCCATCTAACGTCAAAAAAATTAATTTATTTAAAATTCTATATATTCCAATTAATTCAAACCAAGCAAAAAATCATAAAAATCTAAGTCCATCACTGGTCCACGACGATTTATTTATGCCATAGAAAAAGGAGTTAATTGAAATTCACCACTTACCTCAATGTTGTTATTGTCCAACTCCAATTCCGACAATCCCCATAATTCCGCGAAAACGGTGTCTCCGATGAAATTGATGTTATTGTTCGAGATACGGAGCGACTTTAAATTGCCTAATCCCTTGAACATCTCGCGCGTCAACACGGAAATTTGATTGGAATCCATCCGCAAATCAATCAATTTCCGCAACTCGCTGAACACGTCGTCGTGCATTGTCGTCAAGTTGTTGTGCGCCAAATTGAGTTTTTGCAAGTTTGGCAAGTCCACGAAGGCATGTCGATCAATGTCAATGATTTGGTTCTGTTCCAAATTAATTTCCTCCAAGTCGGGGTGATTTGCGAACGCGAACTGGTACAAGACCCTAATTTGGTTTTTGGGCAGCGACACGCTCCGGAGTTGCGTCAAGTTGGCAAAGGCATAGCTATTGAGCTCACTGATGACGCCATATTCGATGCTGAGCGATTTGAGGTGTTTCAATGTGCCAATGACGTCTGTCGGGATGTAAGTGAGATGTCCCGTACGTTGCACCGTGAGCTTCAAGTGATCCAAATAGACTTGCGTGTGGAATGCCAACCAGTTGGGATCTTTGCGCGGAAAATCGTCGTGGAAAATCCAACAATCGGCTTTGGTTGCTTTTATGTGAACGTAATCCTCGGGCGAGCAGTGACACACCAATTTCATGTCGCGATCCTTCGAACACAAATTCATGATGGAGCCGGTTGTGATGGTCGTTGACGCCTCCGCAATGCCGACGTTGTTGCTGTGCTTGAGACTTTTTTGCTTTTTGCTGCCGCCGGTGCTTGTGTAGCTGCCGCCGCTCATGCTACTGCCGCTACTGCTGCCTAAGCTGAGCTCACTGTTGTACGACGCGCGACTTTCCACATTGATGACGTTGACACCGAAGAGGATTAATAGCAAAAATGTCTGTTGTAAGACCGAAGATAACGATATGCCGCCACGACTAGTCATGTTGATTTGATTTGATTTTATTGTTTGTTCGTTCGTTCGATTGTTTTTTTGATCTCCTCCCACTAATTTAACGGCTTAGTTGCGATTTGCTTTTTCCTTCCTACGCACTACTATTTGGCATCTAAATTGATTCAATTGTTGTCTTAGGACGTTTTGTTGCTAGCTGAAAATAGAAAACAGAAAAAATTTTGAATTAGCAAATTTTATTCGATTGGAGTATTTGTTTTTTTTTGTATAAATAATAATTTTTTTTTTTTAACAAATTGAAAAAATCGATTCAAAGTTTTTTACGGTTTTTCGAAAAATAATTTAAAAAATTTTTTATTTTAATCGCAAAAAATTAAAAATTAACTAAAAAAAATTTGATGGTCAAAAAATTTAATAAATTAAATTAATTTTTTTGAGAAAAAGGATTCGCAAATTAAATATTTTTTTAAAAATATTTTTGAAAATTTAAATATTTTAATTTTTTTTTATGTAATAACAGAGCATAAATTTTGAATTTGATTTGGAGAAATTTTAATATTTGACTTTTAAATACAAATTTTTTTATTTAATTAAATAAAATCATAAATTTTAAAAATTTTTGAAAATTTAATCAAAAATTTAAGGATAAAATTAATCAAAAAAATGTCAGTTGTAATATTTAAATAATTTAAAATTTAATAAAAAATAAATCCGAAAAAAATACTTATAATTAAAAAAAAATTATGGTCAAAAAAGTTTAGGTATTTAAAATTAAATATTTTTTAATTTAATTTTAAGTTTTTGGTTATTTTTTAATATTTTAAAAATTTTTTAATAATTTAAATACAAATTTTTATTTTGAAAATCAGTAATTTTTTTTTAATATTTAAAATAAAATATTTAATAAATATTTAATAATTTAAAAAATCTATAAAAAAAAATTTTTTAATTTTATAACTAATTATATGAAATGTTATTTTTTGAAGCTGTAAGTTTTTTCACATATTAATTTAATGTTAAATAATTTTTTTTAATTAAAATTTATTTTTTTAAATTTATTTTTTTAAATAAAATTAATAAAATAAAATTAAATTAATTTTTTATTTAAAAAAATTTAATTTTAAATTTTTTTCATTTTTGAAAAAAAAATTAATTTTATAAAATAAATTTTGATAAAAACCATTTAGCACATGAAAAATTAATACAAGGAATTAGTTTTATTGATTTATTTATTGCTTGGTCCTCGCCCCAAGACAAGACCATTTACGACTTTTGTCCCGAGCAACAACAAGCCGATTTGATTTCCCCATAAAAATAACACAACTTTGTCATTTCCTCATTTCGTGTTCTCTTCACTCTCGACAAATCCGCATTTCATCCGTTCTCTGCCAGCGGAGAAGAAAAAAAAATGAGAAAAGGTAAAACTTATGTTTTTATTATGACATTCATTCATTATCATTGTCTTCATTATTGCCCTAGTTGTTTGTTTTGTTATTATTTTCTCTCTCAATGTTGTTATTAAATGTTAGTCTTAACAGTTTATCATATCTCTCTAACTCGTTTCGCCTCGAACTACTCTACATCATCATATAATAATGAAAATGGTACTTGCTCATTGGGAAGATAAATGGTAGAAAATGCCATAAAGTTTTAATAGTAAAAGTCGGGTCGTTTCTCGTTTTTAGCTTGAGATAGTGGAAGAAAGGTAGTTGTGATGGGAAAACACGGGGTCGTAACATACTGAAATAGACGCACACACGTGACTCGTGTTTATTTATGTGAATGTTGTGAAATTGCTTGTATTTTCTCTTTAGAGTCTTTTGTGGGAAAAAGTCATTTTTCTTTTATTAAGATTTTTTTGTTACATGTTTTTAAGAAATTTAAGCGTTTTTAAAAATATTTTTAAGAAAAATCAGAAATTTTTAAATTTTCGTAATTTTTGATAAAAAAAAATAATTAATTTATTAATTAATCTAAAAATACAAAAAAAAATCAGAAAATGGTAAAAAAGATGGAAATACAGTTGAAAATTGTTAAAAAATTAAAGTAAGAAAATCTTATAATATAAAAAAATGAAAAAAAAAATTCAAATAATTTTCAAGAAAAGTCTAAAAAATATTATTTTTAATTAAATTTTAGTTAAAAAATAAAAAGAATTTTTTAAAATTTACTTTAATTAAATGAATTTATATTTAAGTGTTTAATTAGTACCTTAGTTTTTAAAAAATTCTTAAAATTTAAATGAATTTAGTTTTAAAAAAATTAAATAAAAAATTTAAGATCAAATTTTTTGACTTCTTTAATAAAATAAAATTCATACAGAAATATTTAATTTTTTTTTAAATTTTAAGCAAAAAATTAAAAATATATTGTTTTTTTTTTATTTTATAATTTTCAATAATTTTTTTTACTAAAAAATTTAAAAAAAAAGTTTGGAAAAGTAATAAAAAAAATTAAATTTAATAAAATTTTTTTTAATTTTTTTTTTAATAAAAATTGATTATATTTTTAAATTAAAATTAATTATTTTTTTTTAAATAAAATTAAAATTAATTATATTTTTTTTAAATAAAATATTTAAAATTCTAATCAAAAAATATTGAAATATAAAAACTTTTAATAAAAAACTTTTATTTGTAAAGGCAATATTCCTAAAAAAAATGCAAAAATTCAATAAACTAGAAACAAGAAAGTTTCTCCTACAATTGTGACCCATTTTACGAGACAAGCAAATAGAAAGACACCCTTTTACCGCTTCTCAACTTTTTTACTGCCTGTCTACCTTGTTTCCCACACAAACGTGTGTCGTTCAGACCAACAACATACTCACACGTCGAACATGAGAAACAAAAATATAAAAACTTTAGTCAAACAAAAATATTTTTATTACACGTATCATTTGACTTGCTCAACAATATTTATCTTTGTACCTTTCGCAACGGAACGGAACCTTTTTCTGTCTTCATTTCATCGTCTTTGTCTAATTGATGACTTTTGCCTGCATTTTTCTAGGACTCTAATAGACATCATGTCGACGACGACGTGACGAGGGGCAAACGAAGCCAGTTTCTAATTAACAAGCCCATATAACAAATAATAAAATGCTCCATGATCATGTTACATCGTTAATTGCTACGAGACAATTATTGTTACTTTTTGCTCCGTTTAAAGGCGGGCATGTTACGTGTTTAAATGACGGGAGTAAATGAAAAAGGGGTTAAACTTGTTGACAGTGTGTCACATCGTCTCGTTTTGTGATATGCAAATAAGGCGCATTCACACATGGCTGGAGGCATTTTCGACGAATTTTTTTTTTCTTCCGAGATGAAAGTGATAGGATCGCTTTAAATGGGACCGATTTCAGTTTATTAAATTGTGACAAGGAAGTGATGTGACGCTTTCGGGCAATTTCTAGCCGTTAAGTGGTTGTCATTGAGTATTTTGGCAGTTTTTTGATTAACCCTTAATTTTTTTTATAAATCTTTTTTACCCAGAACATCGCAGGGAACGACAAAAATTGAGAAGAGATAATTTGTAAAATAAAGAGGATTCTCGGAAATGATTATCTGTGTAATCATCGTAGAACGTGAGAATGCAGATGAGAAATTTTCTCCCTGCATTAAAATTATTATGAAGGAAAGTTTTTTTTTCGTTAGACACAATGGATGAATATTCTGCTCGTTACATCACTCAATGTAATTTTGTCACATAGTCACGTGGGCAGTGATGTAGCTTGAGGCAAAATACATAGTGATATTTTCACTCAAATTATTTCTGAAAATTTATTCAATTTACTCAAAATTTTATTTTTAATTTTAAAAAATTTAAAAAAAAAAAAATTAAAAATTTTAATAAATATTTAATCAAAATTTATTAATTAATGCACTAATACTTCAAAATAATAAAAAAATTAATGAGAATTTTGTTTAGAGAAGAAAAATTAAAATTTTTGCAAATTTTATAAAATTTAATTTTATTTGAAAATTTTGCAAAGTAAAATTTTAAAAAGAAAAAAAAAAATTTAATTTTAATATTTTTTATGAAATTTTTAATGGAAAACGTTTGTGGATATGGAAACTTTTGTTAACAAAAAATCATTAAAATAATTAAAAAATTGTAAAATAAAATAAAACAATTTTTTTTAATTAAAAAAAAAATAAATAAAAACTATTGAAGAAAAAAATAAGAAAAGCTGAACAAATTTAGGTTACAGAGAGACGACAAAAGTAAGAAGAATTTAAATAAAAAAAATAAAAAAATATATATTAAATTAAAAAAAATATAATAATTAAATAAATATAATTAAAAAAATTTCTAAAGTTATTTCTATTAATTAATGAAGAAAAAATTCAAAGAACACATTTCAGAAACGTATTTTTTTAAATAAAAAATAATTTTATTTAGGCCGCTCCAAATGAAACTCAATAGTTTTTTCCAAAATTTTTGAAATAAAAATGGGGGGGGGGCAAAAAAAAAAAAAAATTTTGAAATACTTTTTTTTCATACAAAATGCCAATTTTTTTATTAATTTTTGATTTTTAATCAATATTTTTGTTGTTTTGAGTTTTTTACATTGATATTTTTGTATTAAAAATTGATTTAAAAAATTTTTAAATAAAATTGAAAATAATGAATTTTAAAAAAATAACTGTCAAAATATTTTTGAAAAAAAAATTCAATAATTTTTTTAAAAATTATTTTTAAAAGAAAATTTTACGTTGAAATACGATTTTTAATACAAAAATTACTAAAAATTGAAAAATTTTCTTGAAAGTTTTATGAAAAATTATGGAAATACACCAAAAATCGGTAATTTTTGATGAAATTTTTAACTTTTTTTTTTATTTTGCCCCATTGGATTTTCGAATTTAAAATGGGGCATCGGACAAAACTATTGAGTTTTATTTGGAGCGGCCTTATTTATTTTTTTATGATTTAATTAAAAATGCGTGTAAGATTTTTTAAAAAAATAAGAACCTTAGAAAAATTTTAAAATATCTAAAAGTCAACTGTTTAAAAAAAATAAAATTATAAAAAAAATAAATTTTCATTAATTTAGTTAAATAATTTATTTTAAGATTTTCAGATAAAAATTTAGAAAAAATAATGTTTTGTCTTACAAATTAAAACAAAAAAAAACTTAACTTTTCTAAATTTTTAAAATTTTAATAATTTTCGCGCCATTTTTCAAATTTCCCGCCATTTTCACTATTCCACCCCTGCACCTTAGTTACTTTTTTTTTGTTAATGCATCTCGCTACTTTTCGCTCGTTAATGTCCCATCTAAGCACAGATTCACACATAAACTTACAATGAAATTATTTTCAACGTTCAAAGAGAATTTTTACTTCATCTCTCGGCTAGATGCAGACAAAAATGAGAGACATGGCGCACAAGTTTTCACTGATGTCGAGTAATTCTTTTAAACAGAGAATAAAGTTTAATCAGATTATAAATGTTAGAAAAATTTGAATTTTTAATTTAATTTTGTCTTGTCGTCGTCACGAATGTAAAAAGTAGTTTTGCAGGGAACGCGGAACCGGGAAAACGAGGATAGAGTTAATGAGATGTGTGTTTTAATTAGATTTTACTCCTTTTTTAAAAATTGCATTTTTTCGTGCATTTTTAGTAAAAATTAAAGAAGAGGAAGTAGGTTAATGATTTTTGTTCGAGAAAATTTTCAAAATGATGAAAATTCAGAAATTTATCGAACGTTCATAAATTTTTCTCCCTTCGAGAGGAAATCTCCAATCAGATAAAAATTTTCGTATGCAAATCAATGTTTGAACAGACCTGCAGTGACATCAGGGAGGACACACTCCTCCAGTCGGTATAAATCAACTGCTCTTCCGCATTATCTCCTTATTTATTATTTCACGTTAACGACTCGAAATTTCTTCGTCAAACAATAATTTTTGGGGAAAAGTACACAAAACAAACAATTTCTCACTCAAATTGATCGCAAAAGAATAAATCCTCTTATCTAGAAATGCTAAATTTGCTTCCTGACGCATGGAAGTCATCAGATAATAAATTTGATACGCACGCACACATTCTTGAGAGACTTTTGTTCAGTCGTTCTCGCATGCAGAAAAGTAGATAAAAATCTACTTAACACTTTCCCTTTTTTATTTCTAGATTTATTTAGATAGACGAATTGTTATTATTCAATTTTATTTATTTTATTGCGCCGCTTTAAAAAAAGGTGCCGGGAGAGAATTGATGGGGTTGATGACATGCCTTATTATTTATTTTTTAAACGGATTTATAAACAAATATAATCCAATATTGCTACAAAGTAACGACAAAATGAAAACATGAAAAAAGGTACGCAAAAAAGTCGTGAAAATATTGAATTTCACTGGAATTATAAATGGCTGTGAGCTTATTTTTTTATGCATTTTACTCTAAAAAATACACACGTTTCGTTAAGTGATTTACGAAGAAATGAAGAAAATTGAAATTTTTAGAATTTTATTGGGAGCGTGGCATATTTTTTAAAAAATACGAGCAAAAATCATTTGGCATCCTGAGGGATTGAAAAATGAAAAGTTAGTTTGGGATTGACAGAATTTTTAAGAAAATAAATTTTCAGGGATTTACTGAGCAATTTCCATTATTTTTTTGTGTTTTATGTTTCTAGGTAAAAATAAATGATTTCTTTTAGAATTTTTAAAATTCAAGTAAAAATATTTTAAATTAAATTTTAATTTTAAATAACTCTGGATTAATTTTTATTTTTGTTTAATTTAATTTAATTTTTTATTTATTTTTAAAATTTTCTAGAATTTTTTTGGCTTTTTTTTCTTAAAAATTTTTTATTAAATATAGAGAATTTTCTTTAAAAAAAATCAATTTTCAGGGATTTTTTGAGAAATTTTGGATTAATTTTGATTTTTATTTAATTTAATTTTTTATTTATTTTATTTTTTATTTAATTTATTAAAAAAAATTAAATTAAAAACTAAATTAAATTAAAATTTAATTAAAATTTTCTAGGTTTTTTTCCCTTAAAATTTTGAATTAAAAATAGTGAATTTTCTTATATATTATTAAACATAAAAAATTACTAAAATTTAAAAAAAAATAAATTATTATTAAATTAAATTTTTAATTAATTGAACATAATAAAAAAAATAAAATATTAAAAATAGAAAAAAAAATTAAATAAAAAATAAAAAAATAAAGTAAAATTTTATATTATAAAAAATATTAAAAAAAATCAAAATAATTTATTTGCATTTTTTTTTATAAATTTCAATAATTGCTTTTTTATTTACATATTAATCGTAATATAATTTTGTTTGTAATTTTTTTATTTTAAATTTTGATGAGCTTCTGAGATTAATTTAAAAATTCTTCATAAATCCAATTGACGTCGATCTACTTATTTTTTTTTATTTTACCGCGTAACAATCTGTCTGTAAAGAAAATTTTATAATTTATGTCAATCGCAAACACGAAAATAATCTGATACAATTAATTCACCGTAAAATCCATTTTCACAATATTATCTGATCCTCTTTTGTTCGACAGCTCGTTCTTTATTCAACAAAAATAAACTCTGAATATTTATTTTTAAAAAAATGAAATTCACGCCTTCTTAGCTTTAATTTTTAAAATCGCCGCGCACAATGCGAGAATATTGAATTAAATTCAACGCAACGCAAAAAAGTAAGCAACAACGACGGCGTCTGAGTTAATCCTATTTACATAAAGATATTTATCAGTTAATAACGTAAATCATACAATCACAACAATTAAATATTATCTCGTTGGAAACACTCGAGACGATTTCAATTCAAAACGACTCGAGTGCAGACACAACAATGATGCTGCTGATTATTATTTGAACAAGAGACACGGAGCAGAGAATATTGGTAACAATTGTTGTTAATGTGTACAAAATCCACAGATGCAGGCAAATTTGCATAGAAAGACGATCATTTTGTGTCGTCTTCGTTGTCGTAATATCAACAAAGGGGAATTTCACAGGAATCATTGACGCGTCGAAGGAAGCAGAAATTTAACACAAAGTACCAACTCAGGCAAACAATCCATGTCACAGTAACATTTTATTGGCCCGCATTCAAATTTTGCCATAAATTGTGTAATTTTATTATTATTAAAGCTAGACAGCCATTCATTATTATGACACTTTTGGTGCTTGTGTTTGTGGCTTGCGAATCTAATGAATACTTAATGTTTGCAATTAAATAATGGCTTTGAATTTGAAATTTAACGCAATTAGTCGGGAGTTGACTAAAAGGGTAAATTATTACTTTTACTTTTTGATAAGGCTTTTAAAATTTGTTAGAATTTGTTAAGATCATTTAAACCACGTGGTTATAAAATTTTTTAAAATCACGTGGTTCAAAATATTAAGAAACCACGTGGTTTAAAAAATTTCAGAAACCATGTGATTTCTTAAGTTTTTCAAACCACGTGGCTAAAAATTTAGTTTGGTTTTAAATTTTAAGCCACGTGGTTAAAAAAAAACTTAAGAAGTCACGTGGTTAAAAATTTTTGGTTTCTTAATACCACGTGGTTTGAAAAAAATTAGGAAATCAAGCAGTTTGAAAAATTTAACAAACCACGTGGTTTATATAAATTTAATAAGCAATGTGGTATAATATTATCAGAGACCACGTGGTTTGATTTTTTTTATTAAATCACGTGGTTTTAAAAATTAAAGAAATCATTTGGTTTGAAAATTCAAGAGACTACATAGTTCGAAAATTTTCAGAAAACGTCGCTTCTTAAACCACGTGGTTTAATATTTAATTTTGTTTTAAATTTCTTACCACGTGGCTTAAGAAACTTAATAAGCCAGATGGTTTAAAAAATTTTTAGAAACCACGTGGTTTAAAAAACTTTTTAAAAAATCCTAAAAGTTTACTTCCCTTAAATGACACGAACTTCCCTTAGTTAAATCATCACAGTCGACACGTGACAAAACCCAACGTGTACGACTTTATTGATTTCTAGGCCAATTTAATCACTTTTCTCATTAATTCTTGATGTTCTTCCATTTCAAAAGACAACAAATCGCTGATACAAAAGCAGCAGCAGCCGCATATAGAATCAGCAACAACAAGGGAATGAAGAGGAGTGAACGAACATGTTTTTCTGCCATTAGCGCAAAACAAACGAGGTAGTGAAAAAAAAAGTCAAGTGAGGCAAATTAAACGCACAATCACCCTTTTTTTGCATTATTTTCCTCCTTTTCATCATCATCATCAACGAGACTCGTCTTCATCTTCATTATTCGATTTTTTTCTTCTCTTCTCCGCACGTTGAAGAACAACACATTGAGACTCACTCAGGTATTGTGTGAATTTTTTTTTTATTTGTCGACGTTAATCGGTTTGTTATGAACAGACAATAGCTTTCGTTTAGTTGTCATTCTAGAACAAAAAAAAATCATCTAGAGAAGACGATGTGCCTTTAGGTGATTTATAAATCAAAAGCAGGTCAGCAACAAACAGCATTTTTGTCTATCCGATTTTTTTTCGTGTTCTAAACAATTTCGTTTCGAGGCATTTTGGTACAAGGGAAGCAAGAGCACGGCACAAAGGTGTGTTGATTTTTAAAGAGATGACTGACTGATGGTGATGTGATGAGCGGAGAAACATACAAAAGAGAGACTAATGAAAAACAAAACGGAGGGATTTGAATAAATGAAAGTGGTTTGCACGCGTCCGACCACTCGAAAAGCGGAGGAAACATCAGAGAATTCCGGTGAGTTTACTATAGAAAATCATGTTTCGCAAAAAAAATATCGCCAAAATACACGCGAAACATGAAAATTATCGCATCAATAAGATTGTATATTGGGACAAAATAGCTGAATGTGCATTGGGTCAAAGTTTCAGAATGTGCATTGGGACAAAATTGCAGAATATGCATTAGGGCAAAAATAAAAATGTGCATTGGAGTAAAACTTTAAAATTTACATTATAGAATAAAACGTAAATGCCCCAATGCACATTTAAAAATATTGCCCTAATGCATATTTTAAGATTTTGCCCCAATGAACATTCTAAAATGTTGCCCCATGGTATATTCTAAGATTTAGCTTTAATACATATTCAAAATTTTCCCTGAATGCACATTTTTAGATTTCACCTAATGCACATTTTAAATTTTAACCCAATAAAAAATCTTAAATTTCAACCCAATGAACAATTTTCATGTCTTGTAGGTATTTTGTGGTATTGTTGACTTGCGAGACAAACATTTTTTACAGTTTCTATACAAAAATAGAATGGCAAAGCATCAAACATTGAATGAAAAAAAAAAACAAAACGAAGTATCAAAAACCTAACTCTGTTTTGTTTGGTTTAGAAAAAACACACAAAATAGCATTAAAAGACTTATATGGCAAAAAAAAAGTGTTTTATCGAGCTTTAACTGCCAGTAACCTTGCGATGCCATTTAACGAGAAAATGATGAAAGTCAAATTAGCAATAAAATTTCTCGCGAGAAGCAATAACTCTAATTAGAGAAACGATGCATTAACTCGAGTTTGAGGAAAAAAAAAAAAAAAAAAATTACTACAATAAAGGTATGTATTTATGTTGTTTTAAATGAGTCCATATTTCAAAATAAATGAAAAGTGTAACAGAAAAAGTTTTTCGTTGTGAGTGCAAAACTCGCGTAGGCACAAAAAAAAGCATATTTTCACACACAAAATAACAACAACAAATATATCATGAGGAAAAGTTTCACCATAAACTTTTTTGAATGTGAGTGTGTGTGTTATGATGCACTTGTATAACTTGCTGTTTTGCCATATTATTATAATAATCGTGTGTATTGTTACAACAAACTGTATGAAAAATAAAAATAATAACAACAAGCCATATACAAAACTACTAGCACTGGAAAATGTAACATAACGAGGACTACAAAAGGGCTGCATCAGCAATGTTTGTCGGTATGTAGCCTTACTTATATAAATTTTCGAATTGTATGATGACGCCCGTGCAATTTACCTCCAAACAACATTCTTTTCACGGAATAGTAGCAAAGTTTGTATGGGGATGTGACAGGTAGAGGTACAGTGGGTTCAATGATTTTTAAATAGATTTATTTTTTAAAAATCAATCCACATGAAGTTTGTAACGCAATAACTTAAATTCTGTTCCATTGATCTCTTTCAGGTATTTTGTAGTATGTCAAGCTTAGTTATGAGAAGGTTTATGAAACATTTAGACTTTGAATTTAAAAATTCATGGAAAATTAAGAAATTTTGCTTGTTAAAAAAATTCTGCTGAATGAAACGAAACACCATCATCATATCGGAACTGCTTACAACTTTCATGGAAGAGTAACGCGAAGCTCGAATGATCTGTACGTCTATTCGCTGAAAACGGAGACATGGCGCCCATCACAAAAGCGTCAGTCGAATTTAACGCATTGAATAACGAATTCAAAAACACTGGCTCTTTGGATATTTTTAAAACAGAACTGAAACGAAGTATTTCAAATTCTTCCATATTTACATTTAAAACCCATGATTATGTTAGAAAGTCATAAACTAAGCTCGAGTTTTGTGAGAAACTATGGACAAATGAACACGTTTTTTTTCTATTTCTCGATTATAGATTAGGATTAAATATTAATTATTTATATTAAGAACACAATTAAATATTAAGATTTAAAATTAAGGTACAAAAAAAAAGACAAGAAAACTGTGACTTCAACATTAATTTCTAAAATTTCATCTACGTTTAATTCAGGTTCATTTTGTTTTTGGAATCATCATCCATTTTGTCATCCCCCATCTTATTCAATTATTTTAATGTTAATTTTAGAACGAAATCGATGAACCTCGAAGTAATACTTGTGCAAAAATATTATGGGAGTAATAATGAAGACATAAATCGAAATTTAGTTGATTTTTTTTCCAATTTCTGAATTGTATGGTATAGACAAAATTTTGAATTTAGTTTAAATACAAGAAGTAAGCCAAGATAATGTTTAAAATATGAAAAAATCTAAAGTTTTGAAACTTTCGAATAATTTGTTCAGATTACTTCGTTGAGTTTGAAATAATCTGAAATAGTTAAAAAATTTTAAAATCATTAAATTAGGTACATTTTTGAAGTTAATTTAATATTGTAGTTATTATATTAATTTATTTAATTTTTTGAAAAATTAATTTTCGTGTGGTAATTTCACTTTTATGTGTCAAATTTATTTATTTTATTAAATTAATTTTTTTTATTTTTTTTATTAAAAAATAAATTTATCAAAACTTAAATTCACTTCTAAAAAATTCTTATTAAAAAGGTCCATCAAAAATTCGTTAAACCCCTTGTACTTTTCATTCCATTGTTATATATTAACAATTTAAATTTGTAATAACATGGAATATAAACTTTTTCACGTTGCTGCGTTTTTATAACCGGTCTACTCACATATAGCACAAAAGCAGCAGCTTTACTTCCAATGCTGGGAGAGCTAACAAAGCACATCATTGCATTCATGTAAGTTTCTATTTATATTTATTTTCAGTCTATAACGATTACATGTGCAAAAAAATTATCTATTTTTATTTATTTGGAATTTTATCACATCAAGAACTAAAAAAATGAACCAAAATAACAATTACCTTTGTGTGGGCGAGTTTGTATGAATTGCGTTGAAATGAAAAATTCACAAAATTGGTGATAACCACAAACTCAACACTAACTCAATCATTCCGTCTTCCATTGAATGAATTGTTCGACGTTGTTTAAATAATAATAAATACAAAAAGGAGCAAATGTAGTTCTTCCGAACATTTATTTCAATTTTTATGTTGTTTTTTTTGTGTATATGGCTTCGTGCAATTTCGATTCGAA